>NC_084462.1:83402268-83703291 GCF_027409185.1 Cynocephalus volans | reverse complement strand
CGAACTCAACCACTGACATCGCCTAATAGACTTGAGCAGGTGCAAGAGATTGTTATGTAACTGATTCACCAAGCTAGCTGAGCCCTCAGAGCTGTTCAAGCTAAGAGAGGAAAAGGGGGAATCCTACTAAATAAAAAAAACCTTAAGTCATGAGGTACATTCAGTTGTCAACTTTTAGTTGTCAGTGTATTAATAAGTATGAGCTAAATACATATTTTCTGCCGTTCACTAACCTGAGGCACCGGTTGATCTAGCTAGTTTCATCTTCTAACAACACAGATGAGAGGCTTTACCCACTGAAGGAAGTTTCGAACTTCCTCTGGGGTACTGGTAATACTTAGTCTCACCAGCAGGACGCCCCTGTGCCAGGATGTGGGAGAAATTGCAGGAAGCCACTTCCTCACGTCAGCCAAGTCAGCATCCTGCAGGAAGACTAAAAGGCATGCATACAGAAACATAACTTCAAACCCCAGGAAAACCTGAAATGTAAGAGAGGGTTTTTTAAAAATATATAACAACCTCTCTCAGTGCTAATTGATCATTCTTTTTCAAGCATGAATGCTTCAGTGCTAGAGCTCTCTGTTCATGTGGAATAGAACAAGCAAGTCTGGTTGGTTATTTAAAATTCAAAAAGCTCCTGAGATAGGAAGTTAAAAAGACCTGTGATGCTGCCTGGATCTGAACAAATGCAGTGTACCGCCATAGACCAGCTGTCAGGAGACCTGGGCGCTATGTCTGTGTCTGTCTTTAATTCTGTGAGTTCTGGCCCTTGACTTCCTCACCTGTGAAATGAGGCTGGGATGGTAAATGTTGTATTTCATCTCTTATGAATGCTCTCGTTGACTGGCAGTGGCTACCTGGATGGTTGTTTATGAGAATTTTGAGGCTGAGATTGGGGTTTCAATGGAAGTAGGATTGTGATTGATTAGTGGTGTCTGCAATGCACACAGGAAGTATTGACACACAATCGACCATATGTGCAAGTTCCTTTCTGGGGTTGCAGATCTTTTACATGCTTTAGCATTACTGAATCAGGACAGCTTCCTTCTGGTCTCCATTGTTTCTGATGAGAAGTCAGCTATTAATCTTATTGTGTTCTCTTGTGCATAACAAATTATTTTTCTCTCAAGGGCTTCAAGATTTTCTCTCTTTTAAAAAATTTTTTTCAGTTGTTTTGCAGTATAACTGACATATAACAACTGTATGTACTTAAGGTATACAATGAGATGATTTCATGTACATACACATTTTGAAATGATTACCACAATCAAACTAATTAATGCATCCATCACTTCACATACTCATCATTTTGTGTGTGTGTGGCAAGAATACTTAGATTTACTCTCCTAGCAAATTTCAAGTACACAATGCAGTATTAGTAACTATAGTCATCATACTGCACATTAGATCTTCAGAACTTATTTATCTTGCAACTGAAGGTTTGTACCCTTTGACCATCTCCCCATTTCCTTCACCCACCCCCCAGCCCCTCGCGACTATGATCCTACTCTCTGCTTCTGTGATGTGATGGTTAATTCTAGGTGTCAATTTGATTAGGTTAAAGAATGCTGGGAAACCTAGTACAGCTATCTTTTTAGATGCGTCCGTGAGTGTGTTTCTAGAAGAGATTAGCATGAGAGCCTGAGTGGACTGGGTGAGAAAGATCTGCCCTCAGTGTGGGTGGGAACCATCCAATCCATTGAGGGCCCCAAGAGAACAAAAATGGAAGAAAAAGACAAATCTCTCTCTCTATCCACTGTGGCCAGGGTACACTCTGCTCTCCTGTTCCTGGACATCAGAACTCAAGACTCTTCAACTTTTGGATTCCAGGACCTACACCAATGGCATTATTGAATTCCCTACTTCTGAGGTCTTCAGACTTGGACTGAGTCATGCTACCAGCATACAGTTTGCAGACAGCCTAGCATAGGACTCCTGTTCACAATTGTGAGAGCCAATTACCCTAATAAATTCCCTCTCATATATTTATAAACATATCCTGTTGGTTCTGTCTGTCTGGAGAACCCTGACTAATACATGTGAGGTTGACTTTTTTAGATTTCACTTATAAATGAGATCATACAATATTTGTCTTACTGTGACTGGTTTATTTCACTTAGCATGATGTCCTCCAGTTTTATCCGAGTTATCTCAAATGGAAGTATTTCCTTCTTTTTATAGCTAAATAATAGTCCAGAGTGAGTGTGTGTGTGTGTGTGTGTGTGTGTGTGTGTAACATTTTCTTCATTCATTCATCAACAGATACTTAGGTTGTTTTCATATCTTGGCTATTGTGAATAATGCTGCAATGAACATAGGAGTACAGATACATCTTCAACATACTGATTTCATTTCCTTTGGAAATATACCCAAAAGTGGAATTGCTGCATCATATGATAGTTCTATTTTTAATTTTTTGAAGAACCTCCATACTCTTTCCTCAATGGCTATACTAATTTACATTCCCACCAACACCGTACAAGGTTTCCTTCTCTCCTTACCCTCACCAACACTGATTACCTCCCATCTTAAGATTTTCTCCTTAGTCTTTGACTTTCAGCATTTTTACTATAATATGTCTGGGTATGAATCTCTTCGAATTTATCCTAGAGTTTGCTGAGCTTACTGAATGTGTAGATTAATGATTTTCATCAAATTTGGGAAATTTTCAGCCAAATTTCTTCCTTTTTTTCTCTCTCTCTATCTGGTATTTCTATTACACGTATGTAGGTGTTTTTGTTTTCAACCAAATTTCATTTTTCCTCCCTCTTCTCCCCATCTGGCATTTCTATTACAGATATGTAGGTGTGTTTTCGTGGTGTCTCATATTTCCCTGAGCCTCTCTTCATTTTTCTTTATTCTTTTTTCTGTTCTTCATATTGTACAATCTCTATCAATCTATCTTCAAGTTAACTGATTCTTTCTTCTGCCACTTCAAATCTACTGTTGAGCTGCTCTAGTGAAATTTTCATTTATTTATATTTTTCAACTTCAGAATTTCCATTTTTTTATAATTTCTATCTTTTTATTGATATTCTTTATTCGATGAGACGTTGTTATCATGCCTTCCTTTGCTTCTTTAAGCACGGCTTCCCTCAACTCTTTGGACATATTTATAATGGCTGTTTTGAAGTCTGTTTAACCTGACATCCAAGCCCTCACACAGGGAGTTTCTGTTGCCTGCTTTGAGGGGAGAGGTTTTATTTGGGGGGGGGCTATGTATGGCGCACAGTTTCTTGTTTCTTTGCATGTCTCATAATTTCTTATTGGAAACTGGATATTTTAGGCACATATTTTCACAACTCTGGATACTGATTCTCATGCCCCCTGTCTGGGGCATATTTTTATTATTGTTTGCTTGTTTATTTGTATAGTAACTGGGATAGACTATTCCAGTGAAGTCTATTTCCTTGCCAGAGATGAAGGCTTTAGGATGACAGTGAGTTTAGCAGGGTTCTCCTTGACTCTTTCTCTGATCTCTCCATTAAAATGCCTGCTTCATTGCATATCAAACCCCAGCAGTTAGGCTGCACTAATTACCAGCTGATGCTTCTACTTCAAAAAGTTCATGGAAAAACAGAATGCAAAGATAACACTAATCCACCCATGAACTTTTTGGAGTTCCTTCAATGCAGAGTTTGAAGGAATAAAAAGTGCAGAAAGCCTGCCCCTCCTGGCGAAATACTATATCCCTTGGTCAGGAGCTGAGGGGACAGGGAACTTGTCTTCTTGGCCACACCCACCTGAGGCCAAGAATCTGACAAGCTGATCTGTTAGTTGGGAAGGAAGAAGTCAGTCGTGGCTCAAGTGCCACAGACTCTTGCTGCTCTTACCAAACTTTAGTAGATTTTCTTTCTTGTTTTTTAAATAGAGTTTCTTGAATAAGTGTTTCTTCATTTGCTGTATGTTTTTAGGATAATTTCCAGACTTCAAATGGTTGGGCTTTTTTTTTTATCGGTTTCAGTGGTTATTCTTGTTTCACAGAGGAGCAAGTCTCCGGAACTCCTCACACTGCCATCCCAGAAGTGGTACCTGACAGCTGCCTTCTTATCTTAAAAAGCAAACTTAAATTTGCCGTAGTTGAATACTTAAGCATGTCACCTCTGTCTTTCTTGACTGAATGTCTGATTGTCAGGAACCTGCTGTTATCCAATTTAAATTGACGAGTGAGTAAGTACAGACCTATGCTTATTTTCCATTCTGTAGAAACAATCTGTATCACCTGACGCTCTTAATCTTTGCTGAAACATATTCTGGCAGAACCAGGGAATTCTTGCAGGAACACTTTATTGCATACAAACCACCTCATCTTTTGTAGGATTTTACTGCTGCAGGTAATTCCCAGATTTGGCTCTCTCCAAAATGATTGACAGTTTTAGCCTCAGGAAAAATTCCAAGGAGTCATTCATGGTTTCTTCTACTACTTTGTTTACGAATAAATGTTGATTAAGAAAGCAAATTGCAAAAGTAAAGCTATTTTTCATCCTTTTCAAGCTGCCTTTGAGTCAGAACTACCATGAGGCCAAAAGGTTCTGTGAGTGCATACAAATCAAACACCACAAGGCCAAGGTTAAATAGCATTAACCAATCTGATAGAAATATTCAAATGAATTAAGGACAAGAGCAATGAGACTGGGAAAGGTAATAAAACAATACAGTATCTTCCACTGATTCCTCTATCATTCAGCAGAGAAGCACCCCATATAACAACACAAAACACACTTGCACTATTTCTAAAGGACTTCCAAAATAAGTTTAGACCACCTCCAAACTTTGATTAAAGTGGTAGGAGAATTGTTGAAGACTAGTAACAAACCTGCAGTCAAGTAACAAGGTCACTGTCTGGTCACCACATCCATAGTCCATCCCAACTCTGTGAACAATAGTCTGGGTTCGTTTGCACCGTCAGTAAAATACTCTGGCAGAAAAAACAACCCTGAAATAACTGACAAAAACTAGTAAACACACATTGTAAAGAAACTGTTTAATTCTACTTATTTGATGCCATGTGCTATAGACTGAATGTTTGTGTCCCCGCAGAAGTCATATGTTGAAACCTAATCCAAGATGTGATGGCATTTAGAGATGGGGTCTTTGGGAGGTGATTAGGTCATGAGGGGGAACCGGTATAAATGGGATTGGTGCCATTATAAAGGAGACCCCAGAGAGTTCCCTCGCCCTTCAGCCATGCAGGAGCACAGCAAGAACAGCTGTCTAAGATCCAGGAAGCAGCCCCTCACCAGACACTGAATCTGCTGGCACCTTGATCCTGGACTTCTCAGAACTGTGAGAAATAAATTTCTGCTGTTTAAAAGCCACACAGTCTGTGATATCTTTGTTATAGCAGCCCAAACAAACTGACACCATGTCTATTTCGTTAGGCATATTTGTATTGTTTTGTTTTGTTATTTTAACTTCTCAATATACATTGTAGTTGATTTTCGTGTCCCTTCACCTGTTCCTCTTTCCCCCCTCCCTGTATATCATATCTGTTCACTTCTCTTAACAAGTTCAAGGAATTGTGATTGTCATTAAACATTTGAAGAGAAAGAGGACATTAGGTATTTCACTGGCTTATCTGATCATTGCAAATCACCACAAATTGCAATCTTATGTCTGAAAGGATTACACAACTGCATCATCACACAATAATCCTGCTGGCTTCTTATAGGGCAATTAGTTCTGCTAGTTTCTGCTGTACCAATCAACTTGAACCTGCCTTTTAGCCAATCAAAGAGAAAATGAGAACCAGCCAGCACAGCAGAATCCTATAATCCCCTGCAGAAAAAATCTAGGAGCCAGCCTTTTCTCCATCAACAATAAAAGACTGGTCCTAATTTGAACCTTCCTTGAGAAGCACCATTTCCAGCCTCCCATGAGACTCTAAGTGGGACCCCTACTTCTTCAGAAGGGTTGTGTATGACCCTCTGTATGACTCTCTGTACTTAATGCCTACAAATGCAAAGAATTTGGAGGAGGCATATTTTGAGTTTAGATCCTTCCTTGAACAAATCACTTAACTTTGTTGGTAAATGGAGAGAAAATACCTGTTCCCAGAGTTGTAAAGATTATCAGCAATGCATATAACTCTCCAGGCACATAGGCGTTCAACACATTAGTCACTATCACTGTTCCCCACGGCTTGCAAGGTGTGCCGCTTCTTGACTTTTTGTTTCTTGGCCTCTAATGCTACCTTAGTCCTCACTCAGTAAGATGCCTGCCAGGCTCAGCACTTCTATTTTTCATCCACTTATGTTGCTTCTTTCTATCTTGACAAACATAGGCATATATACTCCTGAATAGCTCTTCTTGGAAAAAGATGATGTGGAGGTGGGCAACCCTCATTTATTTCTTCAAATCTGTGTACGCCCTCATTCTATACCAGACACTAACCCAGGCCCCAGGATGCACAGCAAATCAGATACAGGCCCTGCCCCCAAGGAGCTCCCAGTCTGAGGATGAAACCAAATAATTACATCTTCATATTACGAGAGCTACAAATGAGACGTATGTACGTAGTACAGTTGGAACTCTTACAGATGTTAAAATCTCTGGCTGAGGAGAGGAGACATCTTCACAGACTAGATATTATGGAGCCAAGTTCAAACCTTTTAAGATCCGTTGATACGTGTCCCTCTCTAGCTCCATATCATTTACCTACAAGAACCATCCAGCTGTCCACAGGTGGTTACTCACCTCAAAAGCAATGGGTTCCCAGTCCAGGAGGCCAGCAAGTGCTATCACTCTGCTGCTAGATGACTTTTGGGGGTTGAGATAGTTTGTCATTGTTTTGTCCCTCAGGGTTAAAACACCAGAACTCAAACTTCTGGTAACATCGTCAACCTCAGCTTTCCAAAATATACCCTGCCAAATGGCAGTAGAAATTCTGTTAATTGACCCCCATTTAACCACTTCACCAGATTAACTGACTGTGTTTATTCCCTCTATAGAACAAACTGACAGATGCACACGCATACTGCACAGTCACAGCATGTCAGTGAGTCAGCTACTCCCTGGTACACCCATACACTCTGCTTCCCTTCATAAGTTCGCTGGATGTTTCCCGAGAGTGACTTGTATTTGTTCTCAAACCTGTTTATGCCCTGTGATCTGAATGGGGACGTGGTAGGCAGAAAAATGCCCCACAAGGATGTTCACATCATGATTTCCAGAATCTGTGAATACTTTACCTTACATGGTAACAGGGACCTTGCAAATATGATTAAGGTCAAGGACCTTGAGATGGGGAGATCAGACTGGATTGCCCAGGTGGCCCAATCCAATCACATAAATCTTTAAAAGGTGAGAACCTTTCCTGATTGTCAGTCAGAAATGTGATGGGGAAAGGGCCAGAGAGTTGCAGGCTTAGAAGATGGAGCAAAGAGGCCATAAGCCAAGCAATGCGGGAGCTGGAAAAGGCAGGAGAACAGCTTCTCCCCTGGAGCCTCCAGAAAGGAATGCAGCAGCCCTGCTGATTGATTCCTTGATGTTAACCTAGTGAGACCAAGTCAGACTTCTGAACTACAGGCTATACGATAATAAATTTGTGTTGTTTTAAGCCGTTATATTTGTGGTGATTTGTTACAGCAACAGTAGAAAACCAATACAGGGATTAAAAGCCTCATCCTCTCCACACACACACCCCCACCTTAGCCTGAATCCTGCAGGGTCAGAACTCAGTAGGCAGGCAAGGAATGCCGGTCTCCAGACTGAAGGTTTTTACAGCAGATTTGCTAGATCAAAGCCTGCATACATTTCTAAGGTGGGAATTACAGGGCTGAGGACTAAGTTATGAAGAACAGAAAATTTCAAAACTAGCAGTCATACTTCAGACTCCCCATACTACTGCCTATGAATGTACAAAGAATTTGGAGGAGGCATAGACCGAGTTTAGTTCCTTCCTTGAACAAATCACTTAACTTTGTTGGTAAAATGGGGATTAAAATACCTGCTCCCAGAGTTGTAAAGATTATCAACAATGCGTATAACTCTCCAGGCACATAGGCGTTCAACACATTAGTCACTATCACTGTTCCCCATGGCTTGCAAGGTGTGCTGCTTCCAGACTTTTTGTTTCTTGGCCTGTAATGCTACATTAGTCCTCACTCAGGAAGATGCCTGCCACTCGCAGAGATTCAATTTTTTATTCACATACTTTGCCTCATTTGATCTTGACAATACCTGGAGAGGTAGGCAGAGTAAACTTTACTGTTTTATAGAGGTAGAAGCTGAAGTGTGGAGAGATGAAGTGATTTGCAGACTGCGATTAAGCAGTCAAGAAAAGTCACGAAAGCAAACTCTGACTCCTCCTCCTCCAGTACCCGTTCCACTCTCTCCACCTGACGTCCTCTGATCCTGTCTCTGGCTTCCATATGCACTGTGGTTCTTTCTGTTTGTGTGGCTTCTCAGCAAGCCCCTTAGTGCTGTTTTGTCTGAGGCAGTGTCACGATGTTCTTTTTCCCACACCTCTCACAGTGACAGCCTTACTCTTACTCCCTGTGCAGTATCTAACAAGCTGTCTTTCCCACAGCCATCCACTACACTCATCCTCCCACCTGTGTTGTGCAGCAAAAGCCCTAAGTCCAGGTTGGTAGACAGCATCCAGGTTTAGAGTCATGCACTTGCTGTAGGTTGGCAGTAGTGGTCAGGGCCGATAAGAATTTTCAAGACATTTACAGCGTCTGCCCCATAAATAAATGTGATTGTCACCCCAATCACTCCACAGATCTATGGACTAGATATGTGTTTTGCTGCCTCAGTCTCCCCAAAGGGGATCACTTTTCAGGATGCCATTAGAAATATGGTCCAAAGGTACCCAGCACAAGGTTTGATGGCTAACTTTTGGTCTTGCCTCTCTGGATGAAGTCTCCGTGTTTCAAAACTTCAGCACTGTGTTGTAAACATATGTGAGTATATATCTTATTCTTAGAGATATCCAGTTGTAAAGCTTCTCTTTTTTTAAGGGATGGATTTTTATTGGTTATCCAGGTAAATATTTTTAGTTACAACTCACAGTATGCTTTAATTTTCTGATTCATGGGGTGAGAGAAGAGAATGTGTCCAAAGAAATGTGTTCTTAGATGGTGCCTAAAATTTTTAGATGCACCCATGGGGTTTTTTGTTTTTGTTTCTGTTTTTGTTTTTCTATTTATTTATTTTTGATTATACATATTTATGGAGTACAGAGTTGACGATCAGTATTAGTGTACAGTATGTGATGATCAAATCAATATTATCAGCAAGTTCATCATTACAAATCATAATTATTCTTTGTGTCCCTTACCCAATTACTCCCTAACCCCTTCCCCCTTCCTCTTTCCAACCTCTAGTAACTACAGGTCTGTTCTCTCCTTCTAAAAGCCCAATGTTTTATTGTGATCTTTCTTTTTCTTTCTTTTTTTCTTAGTTCTCCACTTATGAGTGAGAACATACAGTACTTCTCTTTCTGTGTCTGGCTTATTTCACTTAACATAATTTTCTCCAAGCTCATCCTTGTTGCTGCAAATGGCAGAATTTCATTCTTCTTTATGGCTGAGTAGTATTGCACTGTGTATATATGCCACATTTTCTTTATCCAGTCATCTGTCAATGGACATTGAGGTTGGAAACTCACAAAGATTGCTCTTATGTACTCCTATAGCCAATCCTGAAAAGTTCTCCTTCTCAAGGTTTATGGAGCTCACAAGAACTCTGTACTGGGAAAGAGAAGAGAATCTGTACCAGCAAGTCCACCTGTCTGAGGCACTTGGTCCTCCTGCTTTCACAGACCTCCTTGGGGAAGGTAAAGAGAGAGGAGAGAAGAGTGGGGGACACGCCTAAAAAAATCACACAGCAAATAAGTGACAAAACTGGGATCCAAGCTCAGATTTGATGTGCTCCAAAGCCCATGCTCCTTCACCCACCCGATGCTACTCAGAGGTGTCTAAACTACATCAAAGAGGACTGATTATATCACAACTTATTGGTCATTAACTACAGCTATATTAACGTATGACAGTAGTTCTCAACAGGGAGCAATTTTGCCCTCCAGAGACATTTGGTAATGTCTGGAGACATTCTTGGTTATCACAACCATGGGAGATGCTATTGGCAACTAGTGGGTAGAGGCCAGGGACGCTGCTAAACATCTTATGCACAGGACAGTCCCCACAACAAAGAATTATCTGGCTCAAAGTGCCAGTAGAGCCGAAGTTGAAAAACCCTAACCTGTAAGGTTCAATCTCAACACTGACAACCCACCAGCCTTACTTCATTTATTTAACTTCTTTTTGTTGTTGCTCCTACATTTCTGAAAAACTGGCCAGAGGACTCAGTACCACATCATTGCTAATAAAAATTATAACAGTTAACATTTACTGTGTAATAATCAGTTCAGGGTAGTTAATGTATCAATCACCTCATGCATTTATCATTTCTTTGTGGAGAAAACAGTCAAACCTCTCCTCTAGCTATAACATAATCTACGAAACTTAACTGTTAACCATAGTCACCCTACTGTGCATCAGAACATCAGGACTTATTTCTCCTATCTAATTATTGTTTTGTACCCATTGGCCAACTCCTCCTGTTTTCCCTCCCCCTATTATAACTCATTTCAACTAATCAGCAGACTGACCAGTTTTCAGGGCAAACAGTTAGGAGTTGCTTTTTAGTTTTCATCCACATTATATCTGTTGCTTTTAACTAGCTATGAAAAGTTAATTCCCACATCTAGATCAGTAACCAAAACTGAAAGCAGTAAAGATAATCACTTTCTCTACACTCTGATGGCATCCTCATGTTTGCTATAAATTTCTTCAAAATTTACTTCGAATAAGTCATTATTTCCTATTCTTATATAGGATGTGATGAAGCCAGAACACCTGGGTTCCAAATGCAGCTTCACCATCTACCACTACTCACTAGGGTGAATACCTTGAGTCTCAATTTTCTATTCTGTAAAATAGTTTTCTAATCTGTAAAAAATCGTCTTTACACAGGATGATTTTCAATGCTCCTTTCAATTCTAACACTCTATGATAAATTGCTTGCATAAAAATTCAAAAGTAGTCCACAGCTGATGTACTTTGTACTAGAACCAAATGAAATGCAGAGATTATGAAAAGAGGAGAGAGAAGCATTATTGCTGAAAAGCCTGTTCTTTTTTTTTTTTTTCTTACTTATTACAACATAATTGATTACACATATTTGTGGGGTACAGAGTTGAATATCAATATCTATATGCAATATGTGTTGGTCAGATCAGGATAATTAGTATATTCATAATTACAAAACATAATCATTCTTTGTGACCCTTTAGCAATTTCTTGCTAGCCCCTTCTCCCCCTTTCCCACCTCTGACAACCTCAGTTCTGTTCTCTCCTTTTGAAAGCTCAATATATTATTGTGATTGTTGTATCTTTCTTTCCTTTTTATTTGTTTGTTTTTTAGCTCCCACTTACAAGAGAGAACATGCAGTATTTCTCTTTCTGTACCTGCAAAAAGCCTGCTGTTTTCTCCTAAAGGAATATTGATTCAATCCTTCTGGGCTTAAGGAAGTTCTGCTGCAGGAAGCAACAAATGGGGAGACATTAGAAAGACCCGGAGAGAGACAGCTACCTGCCTTGCTGAAGATTTGGAACCACTCAATCTTTTATTGCACAGCAACTCCAATCTGGAGAGTTTTTGTCTAGAGAAACCTCAAGCCTAATTTTAAAAATTAAATCCATCTTTTAAATTTTTCACATCTTATTCACAGAGCCTGATAAACAAAAACACTTAGGCTAATTTCTTTCAGTCTATCCAGAGTTTGGTTTCTTGTATTTGCGCTTCTCCAGATGGCTGGTGGCAACAGACTCAGAAACAGTGTTTCCCACCATCCTGGTAGTGGACTGTTCACTGTTGAGCCCACGCGGGAAGTGTTTCCTAATCTTCTCCTTAGAAAATGTTGTTTTCACTGATACCACAGAAATATGGAGGATCATGAGAAATGACTATGAACAATTACACACCAACAAGTCAGATAACCTAGAAGAAATGGATAAATTCCTAGACATACACAACCTACCAAGACTGAATCATGGAAAAAACAGAAAATCTGAACAGGCCAATAATGAGATTGAATCTTTAATAAAAAGTCTCCCATCAAATGAGAGCCCAGGACCCGACAGCTTCACTGCTGAATTTTACCAAACATTTAAAAAGAACTAATATCAATCCTTCTCAAACTCTTCAAAATATTGAAGTTGAGGGAATACTTCCAAATTCATTTTACAGGGCCAGCATCATCCTGATACCAAAGCCAGACAAGGACACTACAAGAAAAGGCCAATATCCCTGATGAACGTAAATGAAAAACTTCTCAACAAAATATTAGCAAACAAAGTTCAACAACACATTAAAAGGATTATTCATCTCGATCAAGTGGAGTTTAGCCCTGGGATGCAAGGATGGTTCAACATAAGCAAATCAGTAAATGTGATGCACCTCATTAACTGAATGAAGGATAAAAACCATACGATCATCTCAATGGAGGCAGAAGAAGCATTTGACACAATTCAAAACCTTTTCATGATAAACTCTTGACAGATTAGGTAATGTACCTCAACAAAATAAAGGCTGGATATGACAAACTTCATAAACAACAGTGAAAGATTGAAAGCTTTTCCTCTAAATCAGGGACAAGACAAGGATTTCCACTCTCACCACTTCTTTTCAACATAGTACTGAAAGCCCTCACCAGAGCAATTAGGCAAGAGAAAGACATAAAGGGCATCCTAATAAGAAAGGAAGAAGTTAAACCATCTCTATTTGCTTACAACCTAATTTTATATATAGCAAACCCAAAAACCTCCACGAAAAAACTGTTGGAATTGATAAACAAATTCAGTAAAGTTGCAGAATACAAAATCAGCATAGAAAAATCAGTTGTGTTTCTATATACTAGCAACCTATCTGAAACAGAAATTTAAAAAAACAATCCCATTTATAATAGCAACAAAAAAACTAAACATGTAGGTGTCAATTTAACCAAGGAGGTGAAAGACCTGTATGCTGAAAACAATAAAACACTGATGAGAGAAATTGAAGAAAACACAATTAAATGGAAAGATATCCTGTGTTCATGGATTGGAAGAATTAATACTGTGAAAATGTCCATACTACCCAAAACAATCTACAGATTCAATGTAATCCCCATCAAAATTCCAATGTCAGCTTCACAGAAGTAGAAAAAACAATCCTTAAATTCATGAAGAACCACAAAGACCCTGAATAGCAAAAAACCATCTTGAGCTAAAAGAGCAAAGTTGGGGACATTACACTCCCTGATCCCAAAATACATTATATTATGTAAAAACAATGTAAATATATAATATAAAATATATTATAAAAATATAATGTAGATATATAATATAAAATATATTATGAAGCAATCGTAATCAAAACAGCATGATACTGGCATAAAAACAGACACATAGACAAATGCAACAGGATAGAAAGCCCAGAAATAAATTGACACATTCACAGTCAATTGATTTTCAGCAAAGGTGCCAAGAGCACTCAATGGGAAAAGACAGTCTCTTCAATAAATAGTGTTGGGAAAACTGTATATCTATATGCAGAGGAATGAAATTGGATAAACAAGGGTCTCACAACACATACAAAAATCAAAATGGATTAAGGACTTAAACATAAGACCAGAAACTATAAAACTACTAGAAGAAAGCACAGGGAAAAAATCTATAACATTGGCCTGGGCTATGATTTTTTTGATATGACCCTGAAAGCACAGGCAACAAAAGCAAAAAATAGACAAATGAGATGGTATCAAACTAAAAAGCTTCTGCACAGCAAAGGGAACAATTAACAGAGTGAAGAAGCAACACACAGAATGGGAGAAAATACTTGCAAATCACATATCTGATAAGGGTTTAAAATCCAAAATACATAAGAAACTCAAAAAAGTCAATAGCAAGAAAACAACCCATTTAAAAAATGAGCAAAGGACCTGAACAAACATTTCTCAAAAGAAGACACACAAATGGACAACAGACATCAAAAAAAAAAAAAAAAAATGCACAGCATCACCAATGAATAGGGAAATGCAAATTAAAACCTCACACCTGTTAAAATGGCTTTTATCAAAAGGATGAAAGATAACAAGTGTTAGCAAGGATGTGGAGAAGAGGGAACTCTGGTATGCTATTGGTGGAAATGTAAATTAGTACAGCCATTATGGGAAATAGTATGGAGGTTCCTCAAAAAATTAAAAATAGAACTACCAGATGATCCAGCAATCCACTTCTTCATATATATCCAAAAAATTGAAATCAATAGGTCAAAGGGATATCTGCACTCCCATGTCCATTGCAGCACTATTCACAATACCCAAGATATGGAATCAACCTAAGTGTCCATCAAGGAATAAATGGATAGAGAAATCGTGGTATATATACACAATGAAGTACTATTCAGCCTTAAAAAAATCCTGTCATTTGGACAACGTGGATGAATGTGGAGGACATTATGATAAGTAAAATAAGTCAGGCACAGAAAGACAAATACCATATGATCTCTCATATTTGGAACCTAAAAAAGTGAAACTCACAGAATTACAGAGTAGAACTGTGGTTACCAAGGGCTGGATGGGGAAAAGGGAAGGAATAGAGAGTTGCTGGCCAATGGATACAAAGTTTCATATAGTCGAGAGGAATAAGTTTTGATATCTATTGTACCGCAGGGTGACTACAGTCAATATTAATATATTATATATTTCAAAATAACTGAGAGTAAACTTCAAATGTCTCATCATAAAAGTGATAGGTAAATGAAATGATGTATATGTTAATGAGCTTGATTTAAGTATTCCACATGGTATACATATATCAGAACATCATACCATACCACATAAATGTATACAGTTATGATTTATCAATTAAAAATAATACTAACTTTTAAAAAAGAAAATGTTGCTTTCTTTGTTTTGATTGCAATTAGCCTTTGCTTTGAACAGGTCAGTACGCCCTTCTTTAAGATGCTTCTGCAGGCTTCCAGAACCTGGCCTTATTCATTTCCTCTATCTTTAACCACACACCTCAACCCACCTCTCACTCAGCCAGCCAAGCTACTCCCATTCTACCAGCTTCTGACTTTGTTCCTGTTTATGGTATAGCTTCACCGCCTGGACCACTTCTCCAGCTCCAAGACCCTGTTTCACTCGTGGACCATCATTCAGCACTCAACTCCTAGTTAAGATGCTTCATGCCAGTCTCAGCAAACACTCTATACCGTTCAGCCTGACCAGAGGTGGCCTGTAGGTCCTCGTGACCCATGTCCCCACCAGGCCTGCTCACAAGCAAAATCCACATCACTCTGAGAACACAGCCAAGAAAAGGGAGTTCCTAAAGCTTCTCCATTAAGCCACAAACCACGTGAGGGGAACATCTGAACCCTGGTTCAGAACAAATGGCTGAGGTAGCGAGGGCCCTATCCCAGGTCTATGTTGCTGGTGGAACAATAATATAATTATTAATAATAATCAAAGGGCCGGCCTGTGGCTCACTTGGGAGGGCGTGGTGCTGACAACACCAAGCCAAGGGTTAAGATCCCCTTACCAGTCATCTTTAAAAAATAAATAAATAATAATAATAATAATAAATTCCTGGTCTTGAGGAAAGGAGAGAGTCATGAATATTGTTCCATGTAAACAGCTCCCCAATGCCCATAACAGTGGTTACTACAAACAAATGTCCCTTCATGGGTATGAGTGGCCTATGACATTGGTTTCCCCTATGGCAAATGGCGCATGACTGGAGAAAGGAATCATTAATTCTACTGCAGCCTTATAAAAGTAAAACAAAACAAGAGTCCTCAAAAAAAAAAAAATAGTCTTTGCTTTTCTCAGGGAGATTATCCACAGGAAATAGCACCTAGTGAATATCTTTTGATGCCAAAAAGTTAAATATCTACAAAGGGAAGACAAAATGTTAGTTCTGAACTGCCTTTGCCCATTCTCTTATATACTTATGTTCTGGGTAAATGTATTTTTATTTCACTAAAAAACATTATTGCAATTTAGATCCATAAAAGTAATTGGAATTTGATTTGTTCATTTTCTACTTACTGATATTTCAAGAAACCTTGGTCATTTAAAACTCTCCAAGCATAATTTGGGAGAAAATAAAACTACCCACCAAGCGCTCAGTTGATTCAAGCCATTCTAATTATCTCTGCACTAGGCTGGTACCAAGTGGTCTCTATCCATACAAAACAAAGATTTTGAAGAGGAAACGGTCCTCTTGCAAGTTTGTTCAAACCGTCCTGTCCTCCCTTGTGGAAAGCAGCACAAACCTCCTCCTGCTGTTAGCCCCGAGCTGCTCCTCTGAACACGATGATTTGCTGGAATTGCCCGCTGAAGATGCTCCAGCAACTCTCCCTGAAGGTTTGGGTTATCTAAAAACTGGTCCAGGTCAAAGCAGGAAATGGCATCTGCTGGTCATGCTAAAACAGAGACAGCGTTGTGTGATGACATGAAAACAGCTTAGAGTGTAGAGACCTGGGTTTCAGCCCCAGTTCTGTTTTTAACTGGATATGTGACTTTGAGCAAGTCTGTTGGGCCTTTGCCAATCACAGTTTCATTATCTGTCATAGGAGAATAATAATCTGGGCCCTACAAACCATGCGGGGTTGTTATGCACCTCAAATGAAAGAAGTATATAAATTGCTCTGAAAAGTTTAGATCTCTGTACAAACACCAGGTGACAATCACCTCTGAGTGAAATCTCATCGTATTTAGGGAGACAGTTATTTATTCTCAAAAATTTCCATAACCTAAATCATACTTGCTCCCTTCCACGGTGAATAATCTGAAATAGCTTTTTGATGCTTCATTGATGGAAAATATCCCAAATCATCCTTATAAACAAATTCATTTCACTATTATTTTCTTTCACAACATTTTTCCATTCACATCAACAGCTGAGTAATTCAGCCCACTGCCTTCTGTTGGTAGAGCTAAAAGTAGACATGGGAGGATACAGGGCAGAAGAAAGAGGGAAGCTTTTTATTTCCATTAGAGACCTTGCCCAGAATCTGCCTTACCTCCTTAGCTTCTCTTATTGGCGAAAATATTTTCTGTTCCAGCTTTTGCCACTGCCTTGAGGACACATCACATTGTTACCAGTAGCCTCAGCAGGCTCGCCCACCTCCATGCAGTGTCTTTCACATCCACACACATTGCCACAGGAAGGTCCGCCCGAGAAACGTGCAGCCTTTCCACTGCCCTTTCAGCAGGAGCCTATGTCAAGTCCTCCTCCACCCACCATTTCTCCTGGGTCTGGAGCCTCGGGCCCTTATTTTCTGCCCAACACATATAAGTCCTATTATTTATTTTTCTCCTCTCCAGCAGTGGAGCAAAGATAAGTTTCAGTATTCAAACACAATTCCCCTCCTGCAGTTCAGACCTAACAAATGTCTAATCTTCCCAGTGGAAGCTTTCTGATCTTTAAAAGAAATGTTCAAAGTGACTTTGGTTGTAGTCAGTAATTAGCCGTGAAGTCGCCAACTTCATTTGTCTGTTTTACTCTCAAAATCAGGGTGACAGGAGTGTTCCCTTGGCAGCCGGCCAGCCCTTCTAGTATCATTGCTCTTTCTTCAGTAAGCATGCAGTTTGGGGGTTGAGATGAGAATCCTGGTGACCCCATAACACTTTTCCAAGGCTAGAAGTTCTGATCGCATTTTGGGAAGGTTGTCTCCCCGTGGGCAAAAGCTCCAGCATACCAGATTCCTGGGCAAATATAGGATATCAAAAATGAGTCCCTCAACAGCATGCAGAAAAATATATACCATGTTTCTCTTGATCACTATTTCCCAAAAGAACAGCTTGTCTTTTTAAATACTTGTTTTCCATGGCAACTTCCTCCACATTGAGAGTCACAGGAGTTGTACAAAATCAGCCTGACAAAACCCATAGTGTTTATCTCCAAATTGTTCTTTTAAGCATCCCAGACAATCACAGGCCAGGTCAGCTTTCTCAGTCCTTCTCTAGTGGGGAAGGGTCTTTGGAGAAGTCAATGAGAACAGGTCTTTTGCGGTCAGTCTGGGGAAACAGATCAAAATATTTTATAAGGTAACAGAATAAGACATGAAAAATTCTGCAGTTCAGCACAAAGCCAGTACTGTAATCCTAGCACACTGACAAGTTTCCCTGCAGGAATGTTGGTGCACATTTCAGAAAGCTGAAATGAGGGAAAACACCAAGAAACAATTTTTTTGTTCAAAGAATAATTTGTCCTTTGGTAGAGCTGCAAGTCTGAGTAGCATTTCATAATAGAACCCCTTGGGAATGATTTGAAACAAAATAAGCTACTTTTATTCCCTCATTCATTATTCAACAATTATTTATTGAACACCTACTACATACCAAGCTCTTTGGGGATTCAGTGGGGTTTCCAAAGATAAATCAACCCTGCCTGGATCCCAGACTGTAGGGATTTGACCAAACTGGTTGAAAAGGAAAATATCATAAGCAGCATCAACATAAAAGTTCCTATTCATTAAGCACTAGGCACTGTGTTAGGTATTCTCATTTAACCTTCCCAACAGCCCTACCAGGGAGGTACAAATGAAGGGAGATTCAGAGGCTTCTGGCAAATTGGGCATCATATACACAGCTCATGTGTGGCACTGTCAAGATGCAAACCAAGGTCACTCTGACCCCAAAGCCAACAACTTGAACACCATGAGCTCCATTCAGAGGAAGTCGACCGGAGCTTCTAAAGAGGGCGGAACTACGTCCCAGCTTTTCTGAACTTTGGAGTATCAGAAATAATGTTCACCGAGACTTGTTGGTATCACCTTAATACACATTTAACATACCACTTTCCTCAGCCTAGGAATGAACCTGGCAGCTTACTTCACTTTCTATGCCCACTTATAATTTTAGTAAGTTACTCACTGGAATCTGGATCCTAACAGCTTTGGATGAGACACTTTGCCCTGACTGCTCCTGTGGCAATCAGTCCACTCTCACCGAGGCTGCTACGTGTTCAGTCTGCCCTTCCTGTGTCCCATTCCTCTTACCTGGCAGAAACTTTGCCATGTGGTTCCCATGTGTTTAATCCATGCTCTCCCTTCCCCAAGCACATAATTAATCCAAGTAACCAGAATATTCGGATATGGACTTGGCACCCACCCAGGCCAATCTTCCATGTGACTTTGCTGCTACTGAGGAAGAGAGGCTCTTACCAGTGGATGTTAAGCTGGGAGAGTGTGAGTTCAAGGCCCCATTTGCCATCTTTCAACACGAAGAGCTGAGAGACAGAGTGAGCGCACCCTGCCAATATCTCTGGGCACCCGGACCCCAATCCCCAAGGCTGGCTGTGTACCTGGTCTTTTCAGTTTCCAGCGCCAAGAAGTGCCTTCTTTCCATTAGCTAGTTTGAGCTGGGTTTCTGTCACTAGAAATATCAAAAATTTCGACTAGTACATTCAGGCAGTTGTCTACAGACTTCTTTTTGCTCACCCTCAATATATATTTATTTATTTTGTTTATTTGTTTATTTATTTATTATATACTTATATTGCTATACTAACATATTACATAATTATAAAGCATACACAAAAATATATACATTATAAAAGGATGATTAAAAGCTAACTATATCAGATCCCCATACCAGCCAGCTGCCAAAAAAAAAGAAAAAAAGCTAATCAAAAACAAAAGCTTTAATGTTTTCTTTCTGAACCCCACTAATTATCTTACAAAGCCCCTAAATGGTTACATCACTCTTTAGAGACCACTTCATTAAAGAATAGTATCAACCTAATAGTTTACAAACCAAAGCCATATTGGAAGGCTTTTTTTCAGAATGCCAAATGTTCTGTCAATAATCTAACTGCAATCCAACCTAAACCCTCAGAATCAAATACTCCTACTATAAGCATATACCAGATCATTAGTTTTGAATTACATATTTTTTTCCACTAAGAGTTGTACAAAGAATTACATATTTAAATTGCAAATATTTCACAAGGAACACCATTCCAAAGAGCAATATCTAGAACTGCATGGAAAGGGAAAATGATCTAAGGAATAATTCTGGACAGAACTGTGTCTACTATCTTCTACGCAGAGGGAAAACAGGAAGAAAAGCTATCCAATCTCCTAGAGTCCACGCTAGAGACAATCGGCGCATTAAGAAAAACTGTAGCAAGAGTGTCAAGGTCCATGCCTATGAAGAAATACCAATCTTCGCACATATCAAGTGCTCAGTAAAAGTTTTCTGAATGAAGTTAGGAGGATTGGGTGGTACTGAGAGGAATATCAGAGCTCAGGTCTAAAAAAATGGAGCAGTTTCTATTGGTGATGTGCTCCAGGGTGTCACTTTGCTGGTGGGTGATGGGGACCATTGAGAGAGATGAGGTCATTGGACCTTAGGAGACTGGGTGATAAGTAACTCGACAGTGTCCTCTCCTTTCCATCACTGGAAGTTTCTCCACCCTCCCCATGGAATTAACAACTTTCTCTAGACTCAATTTTGGCTCCCATTACACTCTATCATAGCCAGGTAATGACGATCTAGCTCTTTTACCCAAACTGTAAGCATTTTAAACACATTTCACTCATCTCTGCATAGCCAATGCTTGCTTAACACAGGACAGGGCCATTCCCGTGAACAAATGCACGCAGGACCCACCTTAGAGCCAGAAAGAGGAATCAACTTAAGGCTTTTGCTCGGTGAGGGGTAAGACAGTAAGAACGCCAGCGTATGACTTCTCAGCTGAGAGAACCGTCTAAGTTCTGCCTAAAGATGAAAAGAGGGTAGAAAGTGCTGAGCCTTATGGGTCACGTTATAACCTTGGGGGGTAAGACGTGCAGCCAGGTCTACTGCTTCAAGAGGAAAGATGTTCCTTCTTATGCTTTCTCAATGACTCATTAAGATAAAAACAATACCAGCAAATATTCAATGTATACGATAAGCTCTTTACTTGCACCAACAAGACTAAATAAATAAATAAGGACCACCATCTCCAGTTTCCAGATGGGAGAACTGAGATTTATAGAGGTCAAATAACCTCCCCAAGTTGACAGTCAGGATTCAAACACAGACTTGTGTGACTTCAAAGCTGTGCTATATTAGAGCTTTCATTGTTTAAGCAGCCTTCTCTCCTCTAGATTGCCCCGGCTCTGTTCCCTCTCAACCAGAATCCAGGATCTGATCCTTGGTCCTTGCCTACTATATCCCCATTTACCACCTTTGCTGACATCCTGCCCTTCTGAGCCTCTCAGCTTGGTAGGACACCCTTTAAGGACTTCCTACATGGAATCCTGATTCTGGCAACTCTCTGCTGCCCCCGCCTGGCACTTAGAAGTACAGGCTCCATCACTTCAGCCTAATCAATCATTTACCAGTGCTGACCAATAGACACAAAGTAACTTTAAATTTTCTAGAAGCCACATTGACAAAGTAAAAACAAACAGATGAAACTAATTTTAATGCTATATTTTATTTAACCCAATATATACAAAAGTTATCATTTCAATATCAAAAATGTATTAATGAGATATTTTACATTCTTTTTCCATCAAAACCCGGTATGTCCTTTACACTTACAATGCTTCATAATTTGGACTAACCCCATTTCAACTTCTCAGTCACCACACATGGCTAGTAGCTACTGTAATCAACAGCTTAGCCTTAGACCTAAATCTACTCTTCAAGTCTGACGAAAGTAGTAAAGTGATTTTTGCCTGGAGATGAAATGGCATTACCAAATTTTAATGCTTAGCTAACGTGTTCCACCAAATCAAATTGAATTAGAAGTATATCACAGAGAGGCAATTCTATACAGCAGGGAAAGCTCGGGCTTCATCATCAGACAATCACAAGTTCAAAGTGTTTGTACTAGTGAGAAATTAAGCATTTGTTTAAATTTTCCTCACCAAGATAATAATTAAGAAATTATAGTACAATTCCATGATGGAATACTGTACATCATTTAAATTAGTAAACCAAATCTATACATATGCACAACATGGATATAACTAACAACGTTTAGCAAAAAAAAGTATGATACAATAGGATACCTTCAGTACAAGACCACTTTTTAAAAGTTTAAATATATGCAAAATAATGTAATATATATTGTTCGTGAAATATACACTAATGAAAGTGAAATTATAAAAACATGCCTGGAAGGATAAACATCCCTTTCAGCCCAGTGGTTCTCTGGGGGTGGGGGGAGGGGAATGGAGTGCAGTGTGGAAGGGGCAACTTCAACAGCATTTCCCATCATCTGTTAAGAAGAGGGAGGAGGAGAAGGAAAAAAATATTTTTAAGTTTATTTATTAATATTATTTTTTTACATTCTATGATGTTATTGCAGAGCCATTGAGGGGGCGGGGGAGAAGGGAAGGGGAAGGAAATAGGGTGGGAGAAGGAAGGAGGAGGAGCAGGATTGAGACCTGTGGCAACCCCCTCCTTCTTGCAGGGGAGACCAGGGGGCTTCCAGCGGTGGCTTGGTCATTGCTGGGCTGGGTGCAGATGTCAAGGGGGTGTGTCTGAAGCCCTTGCCCCCCACCACCCCAGCTCAGGAGCCCAGGGTGCTTCCTGCAGCAGCTTTGTAGTCGTTGCTGGGCTGGTTGTGGATGTTGGCAGAGGGCATGGCTGACACCCTTGGTCCCCCACCACCCTGGAGGTGAGCCCAGGGCAAGAAGGAAAATTTTTCTAAGACCGAGACTTAGGCAGTTAACAAATGACTACACGTCAGGAAGCTGCTTGCCTGAAGAACACTATTTGTTCAGGCTCTCCCTTGCTAGTTTTCAGGTAGCAAACCCAGCAAGTGCAATTCTTAATCTAGAGGGTTTCTAGACAAGCTCCAATTTGAAAATTTGTTTTCCAAGGTAACCGTCTTCCCATAAGGCAAACCTGTACTTCGGTGCTGGCTTGGAGAAGGCCAGAGGAACACAAAGGGACAGCTACTAAATATGAAACTTATTTATAAGTGACTTTCTGAACAATCTAATAATTTAAGTTAAATGGAGCATGAAAGGGAGTGCCTCCACAGTTTGCTCCATCTGTAGGATTCCTACTCAGAGCTGTACACACGATAAGACATTTTAAAGTAATTAATGCAAAGTTACTTGTCCTGCAGGCATTTGGATTTTAATACAGTGCTTATAGAGGATTTATTCCTAGACATAGTTTTTAATCAACATCTCCTATTCCATCTGTGCTTCTGCAGTGAGGTTTCTAATGCTGAAGTCCTGTGACTATTTCCATTTGCTCCATTACAATTATGCAAAACCGTGTGTTTTGTTCTGCCTGATCCTAGTTCAATTTAAACACGGATTAAACGGGAAATAAATTAATGTGATACAAGTGTTGATGGAATCATCATAAACTGGCACTTGCCCCTGGAAACAAACCATCCACTAATGAATTAGTTGTACTCTTCATTTGGAGGAGAACATTAGATGTAATCAAACGCAGTACACACACATTCATGGAGCCCCATAAATAGGTATATTACAGGAATGACAGTAAATTAAGTTAATTTCAAGAAGCTCTCCAGCACAGGATACACAGGCTCTAATTAGAAAAATAAGGAGTCCAATAAGAAAGAAAACATAGATCTGTCTTGCCCTCTTGATAATACCTTGTCCTTCCAAGGTACTGTGACTTCTAATCAAAGAGAATGGGGATGATTAATTCCCTAACAAATAACATGTACACATTCAAAGCAATAGAAATCCTGGATGGTCACCTTAAAAAGTTTCTGCAGAGACAATAGTCTTCAACAAACCAGTATAATTTCATTGGCCCTAGGTTCCCCAAATAAAATTTGGGGGCTCATTAAAGGTATTTTATGGCTACCCTTCATTTCCATGGTGGACTCGAGAGATAGATAAATTAGCAAGCCTATTTAGACCCTTATAATCCACAATATTCCAACCTAAATATTGAGACAATTAACTACACCCCAACTTTTCTGGAGATGAGTCTGGACTGGACCTGCCAGGGTGGACTCCTCAGCAGTTGAGGCATATGCTGAGTACCCTGCCTGCCTTTAGGGACCCGTGCTGAAGGATTGAAGGGTCCCTCTGGCTTCCTTAGACTAGAATCCATGAACTTCTAAGAACATGTATGCAAAATACAGAAAAGATGAATTCCCTGGGTGGATATAGCTCATAAGGAGGCAAGTGCATCAACACATGTTATGGGAGTAAACAAGGCCCATCTGAATAGAGGGGTCACAGATACAGGCTATCAGTGTGTGCACAGGCAAGAAGAGCAGTAGGAAAAGAAAACAAATGCCTGAACCTGTTAGAGTGAGCAGGACTGAAGCCATGTTTGGACCTAAAACCACATGGGCTCTCAAAGAGTTTTAAAAGACACAGTTTTTTTCATGGTGTGCATTTCTCTGAGTTCCTTATTTTCCCATGGTCATTTGATATCCTGGACCTTGGTTATAGGACAAGAAGACATTATTTACATGAATGCAAAGTTGTTTTCCAGCCAGTCTAAAGCTGCAGACTTGCACATACTACCCAGACCCTGAGATAAGGATGGGAGCAGAAACCAGATGGAGTCTTGGTGAGACCTCACACCTGAGACTTGGCATGAAGCCCTCGCTGCTCACGTGCCCCTCGCTCCTGCTTTCACCTCCCACGTTCCATTTCCTCAGCCCCTCCTTTAAAAACCCCTCAGTAAATCTAAGCCATTGAGATGGGACAGCCTACCATCTCTTTCAGCTGACAACATCTGCTTTTCTAACACAAACCATTTGACTTCTGAGGTTTTTGTTGTTGTTGTTGTTGTTGTTGTTCTGTTGTTTTCTTCTCAAGGGAGCGGGCAGCTGGACCTGAGTTCAGTAAAAAATCTTCTCAGAAAAAAAACATTCCTAGGCTGGCTGAGTCCAAAATTTAGCACATTTTTTAATAGTTTTTGTTCGTTTTTAATTACAAAGTCAATGCTTCCTGATTTAAAACAAAATCTGAATAAACACACAAAGAAAAATAGCACTTAAACCTCCCATGATCCTATTTATTCAGAAGATAATTGTCCTTTCAGCTATATGCAAGTGTTGAAAAGCAGGGTTTCTCAACCTCGATACTATTGACATTTTGGACCAAATAACCCTCTGCTGTGGAAGGCTGTCCTGTGCATTGTAGGATGTGCAGCAGCACCCCTGGCCTCTATTCACTAGATGCCGGTGGCACCGACCTCCACCCCAGATGTGACAACCTTGTGTGTCTCCAGACATTGACAAATGGCCTCTCTGAGGCAAAATCACTCCTACCTGAGAACCACTGTTTTAAAGGAATCATATCATACAATTTTGAAACAAGCAATTTTCATTTACTATATTGTAAACATCCTTCTATGTCGTTAGAAACATTTCTGCCCATCCTTTTTAATGGCTTCAGAGCAGTCCATTACATAATATATAACCAGTCCTCAATTTATTTAACCAGTCCTTGCTGTCAATGTTGTGCTGAAATATAATGAACATCTTTGTGCATGCATATTTGGGCACATAATCATTTATCTAGAATATATTTCTGAAGTAGGACTTGAGTCAAAGTTTTTTGTTTTGTTTTTTAATATAATTTATTTTAAAACTTTTGACACACCTTTTATCATTTTCTTTTTGTTATTGGTATCAGCCTTTACTGTCCCACCCTACTCCATGCATGCAGAGCTTTCCATCTGTTCTGTCCACTACAATATCCCCATGCTGTCTAGAAGTGCCTGGAACATAGGAGCAACTCGGTAATATTTTCAGAATGGGTGAATGGATAAATGAAAGAATGGCGGTTAAAATTTCAAATACCTTGCAGATTGCTAGAGTTTTGTAACTTACTCACCTTATCCAAAAGAACTTATTTGAAGTTAGTCCTGAAGTAATAAATAAGCTATAAACATATTTTGCCTTCAGAGAAGAGGGAAGGGTATTAAGAAGAGGTAGATTAAAATTCCAAGACTTGAACACCTTCTAATTTCAAGTTTGCAGTTAGAGTGAAGAGATTTTGGTGGAGGTAAGGAAGCAATGAATTATTTATTGAATCCCCCTTGCTCTGGGGCTTCTTTAGAAGATAACGCCTATTCAATGCCCTCATGACTGTATGGCTTCCTTCCTAGGAAGAAAATAATAAAAACCAAATTTTTTATGTCAAGATTAAGAAATTCAGAAGATGCTGCTTTCACTAAATCATTCGTGTTCTGTGATGGAAACCCTCAAAGTGTGATTGAATAGTTCATCTGCATTAACACTCTGTACTTTATATAATTAATAGATTTTGAACCGCAATGTCACTGTAAAAACACAACGTAACAACCTCTTATTAGAAAGAGGTTCTGATAAAATGCTTCAAGTAATATCCCATCTTTCTGCTATGCCCACCCACAGATGGTACAATACAATTTTCCTAGAATAAAAACCCCAATTCTTTCCACGCATACATCCTGTTCACCCTTCTGTAAAGTTAGGTGAGTTTTATTGTTTGTGATAAACTACACCATGACAGGAGCAACCAGTGGAAGGACAAGATTATGGTGAGTGCCTCATTTGGGATTTGAGCAGGAGTCTTAGCCAAGACTTTCATAATTGGGTAAATTAAAGAAGATAAAATATATAGATCCTGGCAAATGGACCATGCAGTCCTCACTGCTTAATTCAAGGTCACATCAATCCAGACAGAATATTAATCAAACTCCAGTAAAAAATAGAAATTATTGTCTTTGTATCCCAATTTGTTTTAAAACTCAAGAAACGTCCAGGTAGCAATCATGGTGTGGTCACTAGTTACTTGGAAAATCATGTAACTGCTGCTGAAGTTATCCAGGCATCATACTAAAAACGTCTCTGTTATTTTGGGGAGTCGCTTGATAACATAAAGAAACAAACAGTGTTTACTAAAATGCCTCTTGAAAAGACCCTGTTTGCAAACACCTCTGCATTAATTGACTAAGAAAGTCTAGATGTTATACAGTGGTAGTTCTCAGCTTTGGGAACATATAAAATCACTAGTAGCTTTTTAAAAAATACCAACAGGGCTGACCGGTTGCTTGGTTGTTTAGAGAGCAGTCTTATAACACCAAGGTCACAGGTTCAGATCCCCATACCGCCAGCCGCCAAAAACAAACGAACGAATGAACGAAATAACACCAATGTGTGGGCCCCAATCCCAGAGCTATTCATTTAGTTGGTCTGGGGTGGGGCCCAGGCATTGATAATTGTAAAGCTGCTCCAGATTCTAAGGTGCAATCAGGTTTGATGCTGCTCTCTCAATGCTACTATAGCTCATCCTTGACTGTTTCAACCCAAATCTTCTTGGATGCCTGATTTCTAACGGAGACTTCTTCAATAGATTTGCTCAGTTGGGCCATTACTTCTGAGGTTCCGTTTAACTAACAGTAGGATGCAATGTTACATGTGTTGTGTGCACTGTGAGAACATGATCTTAGATTCTTTGCCACTTCAATTGCTGGAAAAATGACTCAAATAGCACACTGGGTGTCTTCAAAAATACCTCTCAACTTATATGAACCCTGAAGCTTGTTGGCATCAGAACGTTCATCCCCTGGGATGAAGACAGAATTCTTTTTGGTAGTAATTCTAGTAGCCCTGGAGAACTTAAGAATTGGCACAAGTACAATAAATATCTATTAGATTTAAATAGTCCTATAAGACATGAACTGTAACTAGAAGAATACACTTCCCAATAATTCAAATTTCTCAAATATAACATGAACTAATTATTCATCGCTAAATGAGGTCAACAATGCCTCACACATAGATACACAATAAACATCTTAAAACCTAACTAATGAATACTGAAATTGCTCAAAAATAAAAGCAGGTGTTGATAAAATTTAGAATTCTTTGGATAACAAGATTAGCATGCATTTCAGGGCTAAATGTAAACAGTTCGTCCAATAATTATACTGATAATGCATTGCTGTATTAATTTTTTTAAGAACAGTAAGTTTCAAAAACCTTCATTTCATTAAATTTGCTGTCTTAATTACACTCAACCTTAGACAGATGTTCACCTGTCAGTCCCGGAAGAACTGGTAAGAAAAAGTATCCAATATTGTCTCAAGGAAAATTCAACTACTCTGTAAAATCTATCATTTTCTCCAAAACACTTTCTTTTACTGCTAGATTTTTTTCCTTGAATGAATAAACATATATTGAGCACCAAATATGTGCCAGGAGGGCTGGCCAATTAGCTCAGTTGGTTGGAGCATAGCCTTATGACACCAAGGTCACGGGTTCGGATCCCCATACTGGCCAGCCACCAAAAAAAAAAAAAAGAAGCAACACAAATATGTGCCAGGCATCATGCTAAATGCTGTTATGATATAGACATATGATTAAAAGTCAGACAGACTGAGCTGGAACCTAAGCTAAGCTCTCCTATTTGTTAATTAGTAACTTGGATCAAGTTATTCAGTTCCTCTTACCTTCATGTTCTTCATCTGCAATACGGAGAGAACTAACTTGAAGGTTAACGTTGCGTACGTTAATATGCCATGCTTGGCTGCAATTACTACTATATGTCACTGGATTCTCACAACTCCGCGGCTAGGTGGTACTGTATTCTGTTTGCAAATATGTAATCAAAGCGCAGATTCAAGTTGTGACCTGAATATTTTATCTTTTGAGAGTTTACCCCCATACCACTTTCATTTCTATTGTATATTCTTCTAATGCATCTTCTGGTAATTCTTTTGTACCTTCTGGAAATGGAGAAATTGTATCGCTACAAAGCCAAAAAGCTCCTAGCTCTGGTGTTTTGGCAACACGAAGAATCTGAGAATGTTGAAGAGAAACTCAGTGGACATGCAAAGTAGGCACCTAAAGTTTAATATAGTATGAGCAAGTATTAACAAGTATTTTGTATCATTATCTGCTTTGGAATGGCAGATCCTTTTTAATCAGGTAGACTGCCTTTGATACTTGTTTGCTGCCTAAATTTCATTCCCTGATATCAGAAAAGGAAGTATGTGACACTATCACTAAGTATAGACTAAAAAATTGTATGGGGCAACTCACTGACTTAGAATGGCATATTTCTCATTGGTGGTGCTTCTCTTAAGAGTCAATGGCTTGGTGTTAAACCAAATGTATATACACTTAACTAGAAAATACTAAACAAGTATTTAACAGCTGGCATTCTGAAAACAAAGTTTCTCAAAATACTAAGAGGCCAGTCTACTTTACTTTTTGGTTAGTTAACACTCCTTTAGAGCAGTACTCTTTATGTCTTAACAGATTCTCCCCAAATAGTTCTCATTATTTCTATTTTTAGACTCTGTGACCCCAAAAGTAAGAGACTATTTCCATCAACAAAGCAAGTTCTGGACAAAAGTGCTTTAAGAAACCTGCTAAAACACCTCATTCTGTCTTTCCTGGGGTTCCTTGACATGTGAATGCTCCAGCCAGACCCAGAAATGCAACTTTGATCGGTCTATCACTAGTAGACAATGATCTAAGCAGCAAAATCAAGTATGCAACCCAAGGCCAGCACTGCTCTCCAGCAAGCCTTCCCAACAGCACAGACTAGATTAACATCCGAGTCACAAAAAGGCTGCTTCCACTCTTCGTATATCTCTCTGCTGTTATTCTCTATATCTTTCAGGTTACTAGTTAATTAAAATTAAAATAGACTGAAGTAAACCTAGCATATGGCTACACACTCATTTTCCATTTAGCCACAATTCTTGAGCACCTGCCACACACCTGGTACCTAATATGTGCCTGGGATAAAATAAAAGTCCTCACACTCTTGGAGATTCTGATGGATAGGCTGCCTGGATTTGCTGGAGAGCAGGGAATGTCTGCCAGTCAAGATTTTTAGTTGGACAATTCCTTCAACCTGTTAAGACGGGTGAACAGAGATGATGTTAATGGGGTAGGAGAGGGAACAGGGTGGGGGGAAAAGGAGGAATTGGCAAAGGCACATGAAAATCAACTTACATTGTACATTGATAAATTAAAAGAGAAAAGAAAAGAAAAGATTTTTAGTTGCAAACTGTGGCAAAAAGGAATATATCAGTAGGATCATAGGAGCCACAGAATCAATGAGATGTTAGAGAAAGAGACCAGATAACTAGTACACCAGGGAAGATCATGTGGCAGAAGCCTCTCCTCCATCCCTCACATTATAGCTTCAATTGATTAAGATTAAAAACCTAGGGAGAGTGTTCACTCAGAAGATCTTAAGTCAAAGGCTCATCCCGTGGCATCTGAAGGTAGATTTTTACATTCAGAGCACAAAGAATACGTTCTTAAAGGAGTCATTTCTGCTTTTGTAGAAGGGATTCAGATCAACATGAGACTGATTAAAACACTCAGTATAAAGACACGCAAGGTAAAATTTGTAGGTCACCTTTTCAATCCTGCTGTATATTAATAAAGGAATGTAGACTTTTGAAAATTCTTCTAGAGTCCTTGAAATTGAGGGGGTTTATTTTAATGGACATTTCCCCTTGTCTTTTCAACACACTTAATTCAACAAGTTGCCATGTTAACTTCTACAAGGTGTTCGTTCAATATTAGAATTCACACTATATCTGATGTCTTTTTCCAGACCGCCATTTAAATTGTAAGCTACAGGACAGGAAAAATATAACTGCCTTGGATTGTTTCCTCAAAATTTGACCCCCACTGTGATAGTGTTAACAGAGTAAATGAAAGGTGGGGCCTTGAAGAGGTGATTAGGTTGTAGGACCATACTGTAGTGAATGGATTAAAAATGGTGGTCATGGGCATGGTTTGGAGGGCTTTAAAAGGAGAGTGAATGAAGTTAGTCTTTCTCTCTGCTCCACCATTTTCTGCCACGTAAGACGCCTGCATTGCTGTAAAGCCACCACAAAAGACCCTCTCCAGATGTGTTCCCTGCACTGTGGACTCTCAGCCTCCAAAACTGCAAGCAATAAATTTCATTTTCTTATAAATTACCCAGTTCCAGGTATTGTTATAAGCAACAGAAATGGACTGATACACTTCCCTTATACCACTTAAATTATCCCTTAAAATTATAAGCAACTACCCATGTTTTAAACTACTAGCTGAGAGAAACCAGAAATTTCCCTCTCCCTCTCTTCACAACAGGGAATGTCTGGGGAATGAGATGTTCTTAATAACTAAATTTTCTATCTGACTTAAAGGATAAATAACATTTTAATCATAAACGTACCTGTCTTTGTGGATTAAGCACACTGCCCTCAATTTAGCCACAGCTATCCCCAAACCCTAGCACCCTCCACCTTTCTCCCAAGTCAAAGCCCACTGCTGTTGGTGAGTTTTGTGTGATCACACAGCCAATCCTAGTAGCTAACATTTCAATGCTAGTTTATTATGGTGGTGGCCTTGAAATTAGCATTTTACATGTACTGACTGATTGAATCCTTACAAACAGTTGGTCCTATTATTAACTCCATCTTTCAGATGAAGAAACCACATCATATTCGAGTGCCACTCAAGTAAGTAACTTTCATGGTTGTCTCTCCTAGCAATCATCTGGGCTTGTGAACACTGAATCCATGAGGCTCTAGATAAACCCCTTCTACATACAGCAGGACAAATTTGGAAACAGACTTGTATGAACACAAATCCCTACCCCCTCCCATCTTCTATGTGGTAAAAGGTCAAGTCACCTAGACCTCAGATTTTTCCATCTATAAAATGAGAATAATGCTATCTACTTCAAAGGATATTGTGAAATAGGCCAGTCCTTCTCAAATTCCTATCTAAAGGATAAACATGTTCCTAGGGTTTCAAGAAATAAGAATTCTTTTTAATGTGAGAGGTTTTCTGCATTCTTACAAGGTATTGTGAGGTATACGCGTTAAAGATATCTCTTTCCATGATTTCCAATCCTCTATTATTCCTAAACAATTAGAGAATATAAAAGCTCCGTGTACTGAGTGTGTGAAAAATTTCATGCTTTTGTGTTATACTAACCGCTCAGTATGGGTCTCAGCCAGACAGGCTGAAGTAACAGTAGCCTAAAAGCACAGTACCATACCACCCCTCAGGCAACATTTTAAAGGGACAATTCATCTCAGTGATCCAACCCAAATTTAGAGACGTATTGAGGGATAAAACTGTGGCATTTCTATCCATATAGTTTAGAATGAGATCTGGGTTCTCAGAATACTACAAAATCAAGAAAGTAAAGAGAACTGTCTGGATGCTAAACCTAAGATACATCAGCTCTTTAATTCAGCCCAATGTCACCAAATTGACGGTCTCAAGGCAAGAACAGTTTGCTCACTAGCTAGCAAGATAGGAAACTTGTTTCCTAATAGTATGTAATTTTAAACATGTTTACATTAAAACAAACGTGAATATAGTATGCAGTGAAAATTTCAAGAAATCTTACAAATGTCTTTCCTTGCACATATCATTTCCCCTAATCTTCACATCAATAATGTTGTTTACAAATAAGCCATATTTTATAAATAAGAACATAAAGAGAAAAAAAAAAAAAAAAACACTGAAATTCAGGTCTTTCAACACTTCTTCCAGTCCACTTTTTTACTATTTGATACTGAAATAAAGAATTAGCTATTACTTTATAATCATACATCCCTAATGATTTGGAATTTATTCTAAATTCTGACCTAAAATACCAATATACAAAGCGATAGTTACTTATTCTTAACACACTTAAAGTTGAAAATAATGTAAAAATATAGAAACATGAAGTATTAAGAATATGTTTATTTTTAATTAAATATATCTCCTACTTAAGTAGTCCATGTGGAGGAAGTTATTTTCTACCAAGTAATCAACACTTCATACCTCTGTTTAGTATCTTTAAATAATACATGTGTAAGCACTTACTTTAGAAATGATTTTATTTTGTGTGCAAATAATAGACAGATGTTCTACCTATAAATTCTATTTTCCAAAAATAATAAGGAGCTTTTTTAAAGAAAACCACCGAACAAATTTTAAAAGACCTCAGGATTCCTCTGGTTTTAGATCATTTCTAGACTATAAAAATAAAGTTTGTTCTACCAGGAATCACAAGTTAGAACTGAATATACTCCAAAGAGGAAATTACACAGTGCCATTTCAGGCACAGATTATTCAGCTCTCATCCTCAAAATCCACAAGAGTTAACAGAACAGTTAAACTAAGTCAAAACAGTCCAGCATAATTAGCCTTCATTATACAAGGCCATTATACTCTTCTAAGATGCAAATAAGCCAAAACAAGAAATACTGAAATCAAAATAAAAGGTGTTATTTGAGGCTGACATACAAATTGTTAGTTCTTTGTTGTATTCCCCCTTCTAGATTAACATTAATAAAAGGAATATTTTACTCAAAAAAATTTTATTTTATATATCACTAGCCATGAATTTTTGTCATTAGTTATGATATAAATGTTGCCTGGTGCCATTATCCAAATGGCCTGACCATTTTATATCCACAATTCACTTCTGTATTTACAAACAGAATTCTCATAATTTACATGAACACATCTATCGTGAAGATTTAACACTGAGATGCAATCTAACATCCATAATATCTCATATGTTGCAGGAAGCAATGCAAGAGAGACGTATATTTAATTGCCTTTCATTTCAGTGACATTATGTAACAAATAAATCAATAATTTAAAAGTTCTGTCTCCAAAGGAGATATTCAAACGTACAACTAGAAATGGTTATAGTGAGATTTTTAAGAAACATCTTCCATGTCCACATCTTCTTGTAATTGCTGTACCATTTTTTCTTCCAGCTGCTTTCCTTTGCCTTTACAAATAAATAAAAATAAAAAACACAGTCAATTCAATGTGACCTTGCAGAATTTATATCAACACTTTATAAAGAATCTTGGCTGTTTTAGAATAAAATTAGCCATTTCTAATGAATTTAAGAGTAATAATAGCTAAACTTATACAGGACTTATGATACATCACACATAAGGTAAGCATTCTACATCTATTTGCTCTTTTCATCCTTATAACAATCCCCATGTTAAAGATGAGATAACTGTGGCACAGAGACAGATTAACTGGCCAAGGACATTCAGCTAGTTAAGTCCAGTAAGTCAGAAAGCTCGGATTTGAACCTTAGCCACCTGGTCCAAGGTCCCTGCTCTTAACACTGTGCTACCTGCCTCAAAGAGGGTTACCCAAAAAATGAGGTAACAATGGTTCATTTCTCTTGCTTTTTGTGTGTCAGTTTCTATTACCTACATGTCAAACAAATGCTCCAGGATTTTGCTTATTTTGTTTCAACAGCATTTGGTACAAAAATAACCTAGGTAGGAGTTTTACACATAGTAGTTACAAAACTTGATCTTTACTAAGGTTTAGGCAAAATTTCTCTCCCTTTAAGTAATTTGCATAAGTAAATTACATAAGACTGTACTTGGTGCCAGCTGAGTAAAAGACTGACTATCTAGCATCTCACAAACTATGTACATGAACAATTGCCCAAATAAGTGACTACCAGTAAGTTTTCAATACAGAAGTTTTTAAAACAGAAGATTTTAATATAAAACAGTAGTCCTCAAACTTTAACACCAGAATCACCCGGACAGCTACTAAAGAACTGAGGCCCAGACTCAAAGAGCCTGGGCCTTTGTATTTATACTGTTCCCCAAGTAATTCCAACACCAACCAGTGTTTGAGAACCACTCATATAAAACATTGTCCTTTAATCAAAGCAGGTGTGAGGCAAAATTCATCCAGGAAATTACTACTCAAATCATTCTGCTTAATTTGGAAAGACATCTTACAGAACCTTATAATGGGGGAAAAGAAACACCACATTTAATAGATTTGACTGCAACTGGGAAATACGAGGGTACTTCAAAAAGTTCGTGAATAAACAGAATTAAAAGACAATATGAATCTTTCCATGAACTTTCTGAAGTACCCTCATACACTAAATAAATTATATTTTTATAAACCAAGTTATATCATAAATGTACTATCAGAGATAACATTTAAATGAAAAAATACACTTAAAAAGTTTGCTGGTATCCAATTATTACCAAGACCACAAAAATCTAGATTTTTCATCTCTCTACTTAAAGCAGAACTCCTATGCAGTGCAGAACTCACCTGCAACAGGGGCCCGGATAAGATGAATGTTTTGCTTGACTTCTTTGATGTCCTGAACCTTCTGTAGCTCTTTATCTTTCTTCAATCTAGGACAAAACACATCAAAGCCAAAATCTCAGACACTAAAACTTCTTTATGAGACATTAATTCACAACATAGCTACTAAATTTTTTTAATTAAATTAGCCACAGATGGGGAATAGGAACTGGATGGTTGCAGGAACATCACCACTTAGTAAACCAAGAGCCTCTAATTTCTCTCAAATTATTCCCAAATGGCAAGTGGTGTACTTTGCCATCCACTTTACATTTATTCCCAAATTTAAGGTAAACTCTCTTGTTGAGGCCTTACAGATGCACATTTTATGCCCTAACAACTCAAACTCAAAATGATTTTCTAGTTCCTGATTAGCTTCAACAAGATTCCTATACTTCCAACTTGTTCATTAATTGTACCCCTTGTGCTAAGTCTAGCATAAAATGGGGACTTAGTATTTATTTGCTGAGTGAATGAAGAATATGACTGTAGAAAAGAATTAATAAATCTCAGAAATCAATGTCTATTATATACATATAGGGCTCTACTACATAAACAAGCTCTAATTGTTGAAGTGCCTAAATCTTTTCTCCTCAAATAAATAACATAGACTCTGTGTTATACAAATTTTTTTAACTAGTCAATTATAGCAAGAACACAAAACACATAAGAGGTTTAACAGAAATGCTAACAGACTAGTTCTCAAACATATAGGCCCCTTTTCTGTAATGCTTTAATATTTTGTTTAAGCCAGAAAACTGCTTTTTTTCTATGACAGATTTCCATAGTGATTAGATTAAAAGCTAATGCTCCTGCTCTGAAGAAATAGCTAATTCCAGACTGAGGAAGGGAAAGTACAAGATGAGGCTTGAAACATCTTTTTAGCCATAAAACAAGAAAGCTCTGAAAGAACGAAGAGAAACTGTGAAAATGACATGGGAACTGCCTGAAGAAACTGCCTCTGGCCAAGCTTGGACCACTTAGAACATCCAAATAAATCAGGACAATAAAAAATTATAACCCACTGTGGGAATGTAAATTCGTACAGCCATTTTAGAAAACCATATGGAGGTTCCGCAAAAAAACTAAAAATAGAACTATCACATGATCCAGCAATCCCACTGCTGGCTATTTATCCAAAGGAAGGGATATTAGCATAATGAAGAGATATCTGCATCCCCATGTTTACTGCAGCACTATTCACAATATGCAAGATATGGAATCAACCTAGGTGTCCATCGACACATGAATGGAATTCACACAATGGAATACTACTGAGCCATAAAATAAGAATGAAATTCTGTCATTAGCTACAACACGGATGAGCCTGGAAGACATTATGTTAAATGAAATAAGTCAGACATGGAAAGATAAATTGGCATGCACTAATATGTGGGAGCTAAACAAATAAATAAGTTGAACTTTTAGAAGTAGAAAGTTGAATTGTGGTTACTAGAAGCTAGGAAAGGGAGAGAGGAGAGGGGACAGTGAGAAGTTGGTTAATGGACACAAAATAACAGCTAGATAAGAAAAATAAGTTCTAGTGGTGTGCAGTAGTGCTAGGCATCAATAACTAACAATAATTTATTGTATGTTCTCACTTGGCAAGAAAAGAGGAGCTCAAATGTTCTCATTACAAAGAAATGATAAATTTTTGAGATGATGAATTTGCTAACTACCCTGATTTGATCATTACATATGGTATACATGTATTAAAATATAACTCTGTATCTGCCCCCCAACAAAAAGAATTATAAGCCATTGAATACTACATGAATCCATGAATACACAAAGATATGATATAAATAAATGGAGAAATGATTTTAAAGTTGGGGGAAAAGGGAAAACTCTTCTTACATGAGAAAGCCAACTAAGAAATGTAGAAGAACTGGTGGAATTAGAAAAATCACCACTTGGTAACTAACAATCACAGTAGTAATGGATTCAGGCAGTTACTCTCTAATGAATGCTAAAACTAGTAGGTCCAAGTTTGAGGAGTAACATGGTCTTTGCAGAGTCTCAATATATCTTCCCTAAGATGCATATTGATTACAAAGGAGGAAAAAATAGTAACTTTCCAGTTGAGATATCTGGGAGACACCACCTTAACCAAGTGATCAAAGTTTGTTTGTTTGTTTGTTTGTTTGTTTTGTCGTTTTTTCGTGACCGGCACTCAGCCAGTGAGTGCACAGGTCAGTCCTATATAGGATCCGAACCCGCGGCGGGAGCGTCGCCACGCTGCCAGCGCAGCACTCTACCAAGTGCGCCACGGGCTCGGCCCCCAAGTGATCAAAGTTAACATCACAGTAAGGTGACATCATGTGCCTCCTTACATAATGTACAAGGAGGACACAACCTCCCTTCTGTGATACTCCTGCCAAAGATGCCTAACTTAAATCTAATCACAAGGAAAATATCAAATCAACCCAAATTGTGGAACATTCTATAAAATAACTTGACCCGTATTCTCCAAAAATGCCAATGTCATGTAAGACAAAGAAAGATGTGAAACTGTCCAGCTTACATATCTGTTCAGCTTGCCTGAAGAGATATAACCACTAATGCAATGCATGATCCAGGATTTTCTGTTGGTATTAACGATATTATTGGAACAACTAGTAAAATCCAAACGAGGTCTGTCACGGATAGAACAGAATTGCACCAATGTTAATTTCCTGATTTTGATTACTAAACTCTTTATATAAGAGAATGTTCTTATTTTCAGACAATATACGCTAAGATATACATAGGAGGAAATAGCATTATATCCTCAACTTACTATACACAGCAACAAAGATTAAGTAAATGTGGTCAAATGCTAACTACTCTTAAAAGTCTTTAAAGTCCGAAGTTATGTCAAATAAAAACAAAAAAAAAAACACTAATGCCCTTAGATATCTACTAGTAATTATTTTTTCAGGAGTTACTCTATATAAATATTCATACCTGTTCATTATAAATTTAGCTTGGCGTCTCTGTTTGATCTCTTCAACTCTCTTCATTGCAACAACTACAAAAAAATTCATAAAATTAGCAAATTTATACACAAACAGTATAATTATAAACAAGTGCTTTAACAAACACTTCTTTTTTTTCTGATTTAGAAATGAATTTAAATGAAAAAAATTCATTGCAAAAACAATTTCTACTGAAAAAGCTGAAGAAGGTATGTACTCTTTGGTGACATCACTGTCAACTTTCTCTTTTACAAATACCAATTCTCTGATTTTTATTTTGCAAAAGGCTTTATTACTGTTAAGTTTTCCTTCAACTTTAAATCAGTCCAATGCTTTTCAAATTATATTATATAAAGAACTTGAATTATTAGCAAGTAATACCATTCTTGGCTTGTCCGTAAATAAACAGCACCTTTCTGGTCATGAACAATTTTTTCTCAAGTACCTGGGATACGGTTAAGCACATGATGAATACTGGTAGAATGAACCACTCAATCAATATCACCATGTTCTCAACCAGTAAAATCCAGCTGTTTTGAAAACTGTCTATAGGACTTGGCTGTAAGGGAGCTGAATCCAACTATACTCTAGAATCTATATCAGCAATGTCCAATATAAGACAAACCACATATGTAATTTTTAGTTTTCTAGTGGTCATATTTTATTTAAAAAAGTAAGAAGGAACAGGTAGAAATTTAATGATATGTTTTGTTTAACCCAACATATCCAAAATATTATCATTTCAACACGTAATCCATGTAAAAAATTATTAATGAGCTATTTTATTGCTGTTTTCATATTAAGTCTTCAAAGCCCATCATGTATTTTACATTTATAGCACATCTCAATTCAGACTAACCACATTTCAAGTGCTCAGTAGCCTCTATGGCTAGTGGTTGCCATATTGGACACCATGACTTCTGATCTAGCTTCTTAAAGTGTAGTCTGTGGATCTGAAGAATAAGACATTCATATAGTCCTAAAGTATCTCCCAACAATACTATACACTCATTAATTACAAAGAGTAAAATAGTAACATAACTTCCCAGTGGAGAAACATGGCAGGTATCACCTTAACCATATGATCAAAGTTAACACAGCCAGTAATGGGACTGATGGACAGCATGTGCCTCCCGACAGGATACACTAAGAATCACATCAGCATCACATCTATGGTGTTCTTGCCAAACATACATTACCCGAACTTAATCTTCAGTTAGCATCAGACAAAACCCTCTTAAGGGATTTTATAATAAACACATGGCCCATATCATGTCTTCAACACTGTCATATCATGAAATATAAAGACAAACTCATGAAATATTCCAGATTAAAAGAGACTACAGAGACATGACATGTACTAATTCTTATAACTTCTGCAAAAAGGATAATTTTAAGACAACTGGAAAAATCTAAATAAGTCTGAGATTAGGCAATAATATTATATCAATGTTAATTTCTTGATTTTAATAACTGTACTGTGGTTACATGAGAGAATGTTCTCACTTTTAGAAATACATATTAAACTATTTAGGGATAAAGGAGCATTATGTATGCTTAAACGGTTTAGAAAAAAATTATACACTGAAGGAAGGAAGGGGAGGGGGAAGGGAGAAAGGAAGAGAGGGGAGAGGAATGGGAGGGAAGGAGAGAGGGGAAGGGAGGGAAGGGAGAGACAGAAAGAAGAAAAGTTAATTTAGTAAAATGTTAACACTCAGGAAATAGGGATGAAGTATATCAGAGAATTCTACTCCTGCAACTTTTCTGTTAAGTCTAAAATTATGTCAAAATAAAAACTGTTAGTAATGCAGAATCTTAGGACCACCCAGATGCACTGTAACTGAATCTGCATTTTCACAAAATCCCCCAGGAGGACCCATGAAACCTCTGGAATTAAAATGATGTTTATATGAATAACTAAGAAAATGTCGACTATAAATGTGGCACATGCTATAGCTTAGCATTAATAATATCCTGGATATGTAACTTTTTCTTTCTTTGTCTTCAGCAATAATGATAAGGCCAAATTCTAGTACTCAGCATTTCCATACCTTAGAGTTACTCAGAAGGGAAATAAACACAAGCGGCAGGAAAATCCTTTCCAAAGACTAATACATTGTATTTCCAAATATTCCAGAAAATCAAAACATTTTAAATGTAAGAAGCACCTGAAAGACTTAAAAATTAATCTGTAATACAGAGAGACATGAGGGATAAAATACAAACTATTTTTCCTAGTATTCTTGCTTTTGAAGTTTCTCCTACTGCTGTTCCTATGGACATCAGCATCTTAACAAAGGTTGCTCAATCCACATCCTCACACAATTCCATAATGTAAGCAATGAATATAAAACTATTGTCAAAAGACTAGTTCGTAGTCAAGATGATATTGAAGTATGGGGAATGTGAGGAATCAACGAATCTCTAAGAAGAGTAATATATTTTTCTGGAACATTACTGACAACTACTATTATTAATTGTGTAAAACAGCAGGAAGCAATTTTAAGTTCCAAAAGAATCTTACACTATCTAAACAATAGATTTTCTTCAAAAAGTCTATTTTTAGAATCCCAAAACAAAAAGATAACAGAATCTGTGCTGGGGGAAAAAAAAAACCAATAGAGCACTGCTTCTTACAGAATTTACAGATGTATAAATGAGTGGGGCAAAGGTAAGAGACTCTGTGATAATAGCTGAACCAATTACTATCTAAAAGAAACGAATAAAATGGGAGTACTCAGCAAAATGCACCTAGAGGGCAGGGATTGTGCATGACCTGTTCATCTTTGTATGCCATAGGCAGTGCTTAATAAATGTGTACTGAACTGAAATTAAGAACTGCAGAGAACATTACCATTAAAGTATATAAAATCTTACAACACAGAGCAGTATTTCTCACATGCAATGTAAATAACATGAAACCAGCATGGAGGGTCACAGTAACTGAATATGCACATGACTAAAATGGCATATGCACCTCAATTTCAGTATCAAGCTGAATACCCACCAAATAAAAGAACTTATAATCCCAACAACATCAACTGCTCTTCAGAAATTACCTCTTCCTCTACTTACAAAACAGATCTTATTTTTTAAAAAAAGAAAAAGAAGAGAGAAAACAAAGAGGCAGAATATGTGGGCTATGCAGAAAAGGCTCTTCCAAATCTGGACTCTGATTTCTCCACACAGTCCAGGAAGATGTCCACAACTTTTCCCCTCCTGAAGTCCTGTGACTGACTGAGGAAAAGGTGTTGAAAAGGATGCCCTCCCTATAACATATATGGAATTCTAAGCCTTAGGGACTTCTAGTTAACAAAGCACATCATTGGCACACCCAATACTAGAAATGGCTAAAGGTTGCATAAAGGCAGCCAAGGAAGGGAAAGACAGCACGGTCAAGGACCTCAACCACACACATGAACATACTGGAATCTATAAGCTAGACTGTTTTATTACATATGGGTGGGACTTTTTTCATTAAAGTCTCTGCCTATTTCAGAAAGAAAAAAAAAGGACAAGAACTAGATATTTATCACTTTTAATTTCAGTCATCTATAAATTCACTTTTACTTAAGTCAAGCACTTAGAAGTTCTCTTTAAAAATTTATAGTGATCACCGTAAGTGCTACGCTTTATAATTTTAAAAAAGCACTAAATTTTATAAAGTATACAGACTACAGTTTATATCCCTAAACTAAATGATCTAAACTTGTAAAGTATATTTAGGTTTTAAGTATATTTTAACTATGCCTCACTCACCCCCAAAAGTATGTTCAATCTCTATTTTTTTTAGGTTTTGGTATGCTTTTATATCTCTGTGTGGGTACTTCAAGTAGCATATTAAATTTAATAAATACATTATTTTTATAATGGATACATCAGCCAATTCTGAAAAGGATTAGAGATAGCTTATAATGGAAGACACAAACACAACAGAACCATTAAAATGACAATAAAAGAATAAAGCCAAGCAATGAAAGTGAGAAATTTAATATTTAAATAATGAACTGACATATAAAGTTACAGTAATATCCCAAGCCAGTCTCTCCTGAAAATTCCTGGTATTCCCTCGTGACTTACTAGTTTTATTCCATAGCTCTCGCTGGTATTTGACAGGTTCATTTCTACGTTTTTCAAATTCAAATGAATTATCCTGTAAGAGGGAACATGGGTGTAAATATGGTTTTAAGAGAGGTAGAATGGAAGCATTTCTTATAACATCCTCCTTTTAACAAGAGTTCTGAGTGGATACATTAAGATTTCCCCCAGGATGATCCCAGAGAATTTAGGTTTTCAAACTTTTTCTCCTACACACCTCCACATACAAGACAGCCCTACTGAAAACATCTATTTATATACAGGCTATTCTCAAAGGGAGAGGAGGGGACAGTACCACCACAATCCCTCAGAGAGGCATATAACAATAATGGAGATTATATCAAACTGAAAAGGCTTCCCCAATTTCCCATCCCCAGGTGAGACTCACAGTCAGAAAACTTATTAGGTTGAACCATATGAAATCGCCACTTTTCCCAGATCAAAAAGAGTGAAACATCAAGACTTTCATATGGCTCAACCTAAATACCCATCTGTTACAGCAAAAAAATGTGGTCTTTATCTTCAAATAAATGTTGTGCTACTCTGCAGGATATAAACTTTACACTGCATTTCTTCAGGTCCCCTCTAAATGTTGATACCACTACTAGTAGTTGGTATTTTGACAGTCTGTAATCTTATCAATCTTAAAACAATTTTGGTAAAGCAACAGGTATTTCTTGGTTTTCAAATCTGTCTGACATAGGTATACAGAACAGCACTAACTCTGTATTCAGATATTTCATGTACACACTCATACCCATGTTCAGACCACAAGGTAACTGGTAACCCACAAATGACTGTGACAAGCTCCTTCTTCACGCATGCAGTTGCCATTTCCATTTGAGGTGTTATGCTGCTTCTCGTCCACACTGAAAATTGTTTTTGTGACAATAATTGTGATTTGGCCTTGCATCTTGCCAAATAATATTCTTCATGTTCATTGAAAAGCTCTGGTATTAAGGAGGCCAGGAAAGGAAAGGGCTTCATGGCAAATGCTTATTGATACTGCCTGTAAGCGGTGGAGCAACAGAAAAGAAGCCATGGAGGGAGGAGACAGTTTAAAGATCTTCCTCCCTCAGAAGGAGCCTGTATTGCAGCTTTCGTCTCCTCTCTTTACAGGGATCAAATGCAGACAAGCTTCAAAAGACCCTTATATCAATTCAATAATAGCAATATGATGATAAGGGCTCACCACCATTTTTTTCCTCACCCCTTGACTTCCCACTATTCCTCCTAACACCAACACTAGTAATTCATTTCTCTGCTCTCAGACATAAAATCCTGCTAAGGAAATCTAAAAACTGATAAACAAGTTTATTACAAATCTCATCTGAGCCCTCGCTGCTGTTCCAGAATCCTTTAATTAATCCCTTAACTTCCTCTCGAAATCCCTGAGTAGCAATTTCCACCTTCACCCCAATCCATTTAAATGATTTCCCTCTTTGTATGAGCTAAAAATAGCTTTTTGGGAATAAGAAAAATCACTTCTACAAAACTAGACGGGGAATTTTTTCTTTTTAGGAATTCTACAGAATTATGGTTTTCAGAACCATGTGAGAGTAAGATTATATCCATAGCCAAATACAAATAAACCACTCATCAATCATGTTATAGTAAGCCTTGCTATAGTTACTTAAATTACATATTCCCCCCAAAAAATTAAAATTTTGAAAAATTTTGTAAAAACTATACTGAGAGCTAACTGTACTCACCACTGTAAGCTCTTTACCAGCTGCTTTCCGGAATGCTTTAGTCCACCTGACCTTGCGAGGATTGCGCTTCTTTTTAAAGTTTCTATGACATTTAGATTTACAGAATCTAAATACCTACAAGAAAAGTAAGTTAAGATACTGAAAAGTCAACATTAAAAAGTTTTGTATGATGTTACCACTCCAGACAAAAAATACTGTAAATTCTTAAGAAATGACAATGGTTCTCATTCACAATTCCTTCTACTTACACCACCATCTAGAAATGTGTGGAACATTATCATATTAAATGGAAATTAAACTATCTTTTGACTATCAAATGCCATACCAAGTAAAGGCTAAATGCCCTGAAAATATGGTTAAAAACTACTAATCATTTTCATAGAATAACAGCAAAACCTTATAATGATCTTGACTAAAGGGAATAGTTTTAAAGGCATTTACTTAAGTCCCTTCTCAATTCAGAATAACTCTCAAAATTCACTTTCTATATTCCTCAGTGGGAGTAAAAGCTTCAGACAACCATTGTGAAACCTCCTTTCTTTCCATCCTTCCTTCTTGTTAAAAGCACAAAGTAATTTATAAAGCAGCTAACACTGGCAATAGATGTTTTCTAAAGAATTTATTCATAGATTTACTAATAAAATCCTTTACTACTTTAATTCTCCACCTTCAACCCAGAAGATGTAAACCTTTAATAATGCTAACTTACAACTTAATGATGCTTCAATATGTTCCTGAAATGGCTTATTAGAACTCATTTTTGAACATTATTTTATTACTTTGTAATGTCTAAGAACACACTGCAATTTTTGTAGGTCACTGGAAGAAATGTGAGGAGAAAAAGTAATTCTTTGAGGTTTATGGATCTTGGCAAAGAAAATTAAGTTGAATGCTGAGGGCCGCCCCCTCCAGCCATAACCAAGCAAGCAACAGAGCACACCCAGGGTCCTGAGGCAGGAGGTGATGGCCGCCTCCCCACCTGCAATCAGGCAAGGAGCACACCAAAAACACCATTTCCACACAGGTGGCCCCTCACAGCCGCCGCCATAGCCACAGTTGCCACAAAAGCAGCTCAATTCTACAACAGTAGCCACAGCCACAGTGCAGGTGGCCCAAAAGACACTCGACTGCATTGACACAAGGAGAGTCACCAGTAGAGACCAGAAAAAGAAGACGACATGTCTCTCCACAAAGCCCACTCCAAAGTAATAGAAGAAGCATCTGCTTTACAATAATAATGGAAGACCTGAACATCCTTCTCTCAGCACTGGACAGATCATCTAGGCAACAAATCAACAAAGAAACTGTTAATCTTTCAGGAGAGAACAAATCTATGGTTATTAGAGGTGGAGGGAGAGGGACGGGGGAGATGGGGAGAGATTAGATAAGGGGTATAAAGAATAATTATGATTTGTAATAATGAATATGCTAATGATATTGATTTAATCAACATGTTGTACCCCCAAAATATGTATAATCAAATATGCTTCAATAAAAATATACAATTTTTTTAAAAAAGAAAATTAAGTTGAATTATCACACGTAGAAGGTGTGACATATAATAAAATAGGTCAAAATGAACAGTAAAAACATTTTGAACTAAGTATGCCTGTGTATGTATCACAAATCATAATAGTTTTCACTTTATATACTTTGTTCTATGGAGAACTTCAAGCAGGTCACCATACATAGTGACCATTTTCTTAGAAACTATCAAAATGGTGACCATTTTCTTAGAAACTATCAATATCAGTTTAATCTGATCTAGGCCCACACCTCCTGGAGAGCCCCCTCCTAAGAGACTTCAGTGAAAGCATATGTGTGTCTTTGAGTTAATTTCAAATCAACTAGAAAATATGAGAACTACTGTAGTCTCCTTGGGTATCCCACTATAAAATCATTATTGGTAAACTCTGACTATTTTCAGCCCAAAATTCTATTACCTTTTTAAGTAAAAGCCTCCTAAGTTTAATACATACTAGATAAACCCGAAAATAACCCCATTTCTGAGATCAATCTAATGAGAGGGTTGAACTTGATCTGGGTCTTCTCAATTCCAAATAGAGCCAATGAGAAGTCTACTTGACTCCATATCTGATAGGTAATATCTGAAAAGCACGATGAAGTATCTGAAGAGACTGGAGTCACTGGTGATGTGAAATGGATTTAATCAGCAAATAAACAGCATCTACTATGTACCTGATGTTGTACTAGGTGGTAGGCATGCAAGAATTAAAAGATGGTACCCTATCTTAAGCAGCTTATTCTATCAATGTGATAGTCACACTTTGCAAACAAAGACTGACATCAGACTAGGATATAAACAATGGGATAAAGCTATATACAATAACCATATATAAAGTTAAATCTATGGTAGGGTAAGTGGTGGGTGGATTACATGTAAGGCAAAGTTTCCTCAAGTTTGCTTGTTAATCTAGTCCCCTATCATCCTCAGTCTTCAACATGTGAACAAACAATCCATCTAATACCTTGGCCTCAAACTTCTTCAAACTTCTTCTTCTTCAACTAATTCAACAAACATTTACTAAGCCCTCATTAAAGCTGTATGTATTTTTCCTGTTGCAAAATATGGAGCGTTAGCACTAATCGTACCCTTAAGAAGCTACCTAAGAATAAGATGGGAGGTTTCTATTGTAGTCTCAAAAGCTAAAAGAATGAAAGCAGAAAGACTAGTTAAGAGACTATAAATGTGGCAAGTGCCTAATGGGAATCAGAGCAGGAGGGCAGAAAGAAGGCAAAGAAACCACTATCTTTTCAGAGGCAGGATGGCTAGGACTTGATAATTAGATACAAGATGAAAGATTCAAAGATGACTCTCACATCACTAGCAAAGCTACCTAGACACATATGGGTAGTATTAATTCAGACAGCAAAAAGATTTGAGGTAGTAAGACATTCTCTTTCAGTAGAACCACTGTTAGACACAAGTAGATTTCCCCATCCAATGTAAAATTCAGTCTTGGAGCTAAGGAGGTACAGATTTGAGAATCGTCAACACAAAAGATGACATAGTAGTTATCTGTGAGTGCTTCAGGCCTCTATCTCGTCTTACTCCTCAATCAACTCTGTCCTGAATCCACTTGTTTTCCTTAGGCTAAGCGGACTCCCAGGCAATTCAACACTGTTCTTGCTAACAATATACACTTCTTCATCAACTTGAACTTCCACTGTCTCTTCCAAATCAATACCCAGCCCTTGACAGCTCCCATGATCTGTTGTTCTAATTCCAATATCCAGCTGACAAGCACTACTGGACAAAAACCATAAAATAATAATAATCACACCATCTCAAAACCATACTGCCCACTGTGAATTAGACCCCCAACCTGTCAATCTTTTGGTTCATTTTTATAAATTTCTTATCATGTTCCTGAGCAAGTACTCAAAATCATCAACATGCTCTTTCAAGTTCCCAAACGTAGCTTTCAACAGGATTCCTTGCTCCTAATTTTAAAAGATCAATACCTTTGCTGTATAACAGAGAAGTAAGGCAATAAAATAAGAACTGCAATGCTTCAGCATGTCAAAATCATCCCGTTAAATATACGGATTCCTCAGTCCTCTTCCCCTCCCCCGAGAGATTCCAACTTGATAGATCTGGTGGTAACCATTTTAACAAGAGCCCAGTAACTCAGAAGCAAACGTAAGAGAGATCAAATTCTGCAGTCAAATGCTCTACCCCTGAGCTATACCCCCTGGCCTAGAGAGATCAAACTCTGAGAAAGAATGTGTTAAAGAAAAGAGAGAAATGCGGTTCATTCTGATGACAGGACAAATTTATTTATCACTCACAACTAGACCTCTTTATCTACATTCATGTTCATAGACTTATTTGTGTTTGCAACCCTACCCAAGCCTCTATTACCAGTTACAATCCAGTCACTTCCTCAAACTGAGATGTAATTGCCCCGTTCTGTGCCTTTGCTCAAACTGTTCGCTTTCTTCCTACCTAGAATGCCCTCTCCTCCCTGGCGGGAGCAGCGCGGGGAAACCGGAGCAAACCCAGAAGGCGCAGAAGAACCTGGCGCCGAGCGGGCGCGCCCCGGACCCGCGGGAACGCGGCTGGGCGCCGGCTGGTCTCGGCCGCCTCACCTTGCAATCGTTGCGGACGAACATCATGCCGTGGCCGGGATAGATGGGCCCCGAACAGAAGTAACACTTTTCGATACGCATGTTGAACCCGCGTGGGTCCCCACCGAACAAACGCCTAGCCTGAGAGGAAGTGACGTAGGGCCCTCACAGGAAGTGATTCTCTTCCCCGTTCCCGACCCGGAAAAGGGCGTCCTTCGCTCCTTTGAGCCCCTGAGAAGCGGTGCGAACCTGACGGCGCCTCCTGGCGGCCGCGCGAGCGAAAGCCGTGCCGTGTTCGCAGGCGCAAGCTCAGGCGCAGGCGCAGAAGTGCAGACTCGGCTTGGCCGCCTTTTACGCTGGGAAAGTGACGCGTGGTTTTGCCCCGCCTTCAGAACGCTACCTTAGAGCCCTTGTTTTTTCCTCTCTGAGTCAGCACTTGACGCGGGTGTTACGTCTTATCTTTGGTTTGTGCTTTACCCCAGAGGGCTCTCCGCACACTGGGCTAACTCATCCCGTTTTTCCACTACCTGCGCTAGGCCAGCCCTTGATTCCCGTCGCAAGCGAACTTGCCGGTGTAAGCGGCGAGAACCTTCTGCCTAACGTACTTTGAACACTGCAACGCAAACACATAAGTCGCCGAGGCTCCGAGGACTTTACTAGCAATTTTTTGAAAATATGAAGTGGTGTTCTCCTTTACCCCCCATTTTAATTAATATGCATGTGCAGTAAACAAACATTTTCACAGGAAACTAAAGTTCCCTCCCAAGCCTCCAGTCCTCCCCAGTGGCAAACGGTTCCTTTTATTACCTACCAGAGATTTTCCGTGCGTAGACAAACGTGTACGTGTCTCTACTCCCTCTTCTTTAAAATACTTATGAACATACTGTTCACCCTTTTCTGCATTTTGCTGTTATATGTTTTCACTAGAATGTGAGCTCTATGAGAGGCAGGTACTTTTGTCTGTTTTGTTTACAGGTGTATCCCCAGTATCTAGAACAGTTCCGAGCTCATAAGAATCATTCAATACATATTTTATTATGAATATTCTTTTTCATAGTTACATGTGTGCCATTGTATGAACGTATAATTTTAATTGGTCACTTATCAATAGGCATTTCTATCTTTTGACATACTAAGCATCCTTACTGACTTTTTTTTTCAAAGGAATTTATCTGTATAGAACCTCTAGATCAGATATATACAGTTTTAAATTTTAGTAGAGAATACTAAATTGCCTCCCAAAAGTTTTTGCCAAATAATACTTAACCTGTTTCACCACACACCTGTCAAAGGTGATCATTGCCAACCTGAGCTGAAAAGTTTTCCCGTTATTTCAATTTGCATTTATTTATGAATGAGATTAAGAATCTTTTGCGATGTTTCAAGTCTGTTTTTTTCTGTGAATTGCCTGTTTATGTCCTTTACACAGTTTTCTATTGTATTGTTGATTCTTAAAGGCAATTTACATATTAGGGTTATCCCTTTGCTGACATACTTTTAGAATTATTTCCCAATTTATCAATATTTTAATCTCTGTGTATAGTATTTTTCCATGCAGAAATGTTTTACTTGTATGTATTCAGATCTATCCAATCTTTTATGGTTTTGAATTTGGTATTTTGCATGGAGCTGCATTGTTCACTGCAAAATTGTTATTCAGAATTTTTCTTTTATATTTTGTAGTGTCATTTTTTACATTTACATTTCAACTGATCCAGAATTTAAGTATAAATAATGACATAGGAATCCAGTATTTTTCTCCCAATACTATATAGTGTATAAGGCATCCTTTTCTCCACTGATTCAAAATGTTATTTCTCTATGGTTCTACCTCTGAATTCTGCTTTGTTCCATTGTTTTATCTATTTATGTGCTAGTTCCCAAATGTTTAAATTACTGTAATTTTTAAAATAACTTGTTTATCCTCTTCTCCCTTTCTTCCTTGTCTTTATTATTCATTGTTTCTGTGGCTAATCTTCAAATTTTATTCTTCCATTTTAACTTTAGAATCAGTTTGTCTAGCTATAACGTGCATATACACGTTTTCTCCTTTTATCTGATACTTATATTTTTCTTGTCTATTCATTTGGCTAGTAATTCCAGAATGATGTTAAACAGCAAAGGCACATACCAAAAATTTTAGTAATAAACATCTTCCCAACACTTCATTCATTGTCCACCAAGAAATGGAAAATTATTTTACTCCTTTTTAATCTCCCTCTCCTATCTTCTTCAACTATTATGGAAGAGCCTTATCAGTCTGCCCAACGTCTTTACACAGTTCCTTCCAACTCTCAGTTTTTTTCCTGCTACTTCAACAAGAAATTTCCTATTCTTCCCACCTACACGAGTACCCAGCTTTACTCCCTTACCTTTGATGTCAGAGGCCACCTCTCTTATCCATGTTCTTAATTCCATACCTTAAGGCATCACCGGAGATTTGTTCCCTTCAGCCTATGAACATACTCAGTGCTTCACTACAGGTTGAATTGGTAACCAGCCTTAGAAATTTTTCTTTTCTTTGCAACTATTTTAATGGAATATAAGAGGAAGGGGAGAAAAACATGTATTCCACACCCAACAAATTGAAATGAAATCTTGGAAATACTATTTCTTTTCATTTATCCTGCTTGGGATTTAGGATTCCTGGATCTGAGAGTATGTGTCTTTTATAATTACTGGAAAACTCTTAGCTATTATCTTTTCATATATCGCCTCCTGCTCCAGTTTCTCTAATTTCTTCTTCTGGAATTCCTAATAGGTTTTTTTTTGGGGGGGGGGGTTGGAATATTTTTCTTTCCTCCATATCTCTTAACCTCTCTGATACTTTCTAATTCTTTCTCTCTCTCCTGAATTCTGCGTAATTTCCTTTGACCTACATTCTACTTCACCAATTTTCTCTTTAACTCTGTCAAACCTTAACGTCTAACCATTAAGTTTTGAACATCAGTGGCTATATTTTTTATTGCAAAGTTGTCTTTTAATTCAAATCAGTTTGGTATCTTTAATATTGTCTTCCCAGATTTTTTAATTCCTTTAATATTTGTAATTATTTAAAATATTTTTCCTTTATGGTCTCCATGTGGTAAGTATATTATTTTAAGTTCTTAAATGCCAAATCCTGCTATTTGGTCTACTGGACCTTGCTCGTGATTGGGGGTGATGAGGGTGAGGAAGAAATGGATTGTATTTTTAAATTGTGAGCTCATCCGTAGTTGGGTGTTCTCTGTAGAAATTCTGTAAGGTCTGTGTAGAGATGCTCCATCTGAAAAGATTTTGCTTGGCTTCTACCAAGTAATCCATAGAAAATCTTTTTTTTATGTTAATTTTTATGTTAATTTCTTGGCTTAAACATTCCCATAAAAAAAAAATAGGTAGTGTAAACTTGAATCTCAAACCTGTGTAAGAGCAGACTTATGGTGATAAGTTATCACAGCAGACAAAAGACATAGACCAGGTCCTGGCTTAGTGTATTTAGGGATGGAGGGCTCTCGGTTCTGGCACCCTGCTCCCAGCAAATGCAAGGTTTTCTCTAATGGTATGTAACCATTAAAACCTATTACCGTGATTACTGATACTGGCAAAATGAAACCATAAAGCAAGCCACACTAAACGTCAGGTTGTTGTAAGTTCTCTCTCTTGTTATTAGTTCCCTCTGTTGCTGCTACCGTTTGGGGGAAAAGAGGGGTGATCTTAGGGTATTTCCCCTACTATCTTGAGAAATCAGCAGTACATTTTTTAAAATATGTTCATTATATTTTATCCAGCGTTATCTAAGTATTTTATAATGGGAAAGCTTTCTGGTTATATAGTCCCCCATATTGCCAAAAACAGAAGACTAGAAATTCTACTATAGAGATTTACAGTTTATAAAAATGCCAGTGAAACATTCCTTATAGAACATTTCTTAAATAGATTGTTACCCATTTTGACATCCTCTTCAAAAGATAAGAATGTACTTCTCAGATTTCCTAATTTCTTATAATGAACCAATAAGGATTTATTATATATGAGCATTTCCAAACATTTTTGATGCTGTACTTTTCAAATTCTACTCCTCTGTCTTTGAACATTAATAATGACTCCTATTTTGAAAGTTCTTTCACTTGCCCCTGCTGCCTCTATTCAATCAACAAACATTTGAGTACCTATTTTGTACCAGGCCCTTTTCTGGGTGATAGCAACACAATTTTAAAGAAAACTACCCAGTCCCTGTACTTGTGGAGCTTGTATCTTAGTGGATAGAGACAATCATGTAAATATGTCAAGTGGTGATGAGTGATACAGAGAAAAGCAAAGCAGGATAACAGGTCAGGTGATGACAATCTGGTTGGGGCCATGAAGGGGAGATACTGCTATTTTATATAAAGTGATCAGAAAAGTTCTTTCAGACAGGGAGACACTTGACAGTCTTTAAGGATGGCAGAGGGAGCCAAGCAGATATACAGAGATTAGCATCCCACGGCAGGGGACCCGAGGCATGGAGAAGGGGATCAGACTCCACCTCCCACAACCAGGCACACCACACCAGTGCCTCAGGACCCAAGGGATGGAGCCAGGGATTGGATCCCCCTCCCACAACCAGACACACTATGCCAGCACCCTGGGACCTGCCCGGGGACCCGAGGGATGGAGCCAGGGACCGGACCCCCCCACAACCAGGTACACTGTCAGCACCAAGGAGTATGCCAAAAACATCACATCCATGTGGGTGGCCCACCACAGCTACCACGATAACCATGGCTGCCACAAAAGCGGCCAGATGCCACAACCACCATGTAGATGGTCCGCCAGCCACTGGAGTGCATTGACACAAGGAGAGTCATCAGCAGAGATAAAGAAAAGAGGAGGATGTCTCTCTTCACAAAGCCCATTCCAGGGTGACAGAAGAGGCATCTGCTCTACAATAATATTGGGGGACCTGATTACACCTCTCAGTATTGGACAGATTATCCATGCAACATATCAACAGAGTAACCATTATTCTTTCAGAAGGAGAGAAGAAATCTAGGGTAATTAGAGGGGGGAAGGGGAGGGTGATGGAGATGGGGTGAGATTGGACAAGGGGCATAAAGAATAAGTATGATTTGTAACAATATATATGCTAGTAATATTGATTTGATCAACATATCTCAACGTTGAACCCCCAAAATATGTATAATCAATTTTGATTCAATAATTTTTTTAAAAAGAGATGAGCAGCAAATGCAAGAGCTCTGAGGCAGGAGCACACTTGACTGCTCCACGGAGACCAGTGTGCCTGAGAGGAGTGAGGTGGAGAGTGGTAGAAAATAAAATCCGAGAAGCCATCACTCCACACATTCCCTCCTCATCCAGTCAATGACTATACCTTTCCCCTTGTCTCTTGCAATGTCTCTCAGCCCCAATCTTCGTCTTTAGTAATAAAGTCTAAGTAATTTAGTAATAAAGGTCTTAATTAGGTTTGGTTTGTCTGATTGCCTAGTGCAATAATTCCCACAGGGTGGGTACACAATAAATGTTTGATAACAACATTTTGAATTACTTTTTTCAGAATATGTTGTCTTGGCTGACCCCTCAATGAGCATGTGATGGAATCTATTATCTCTGAATTTGGTTTCCTTGAGCTTTACAACCCCTGGTTTGAAACTTTATTGTGATGGGAAATGAAGTTATGTTCACACACAAACTTGACAAACTAAACCACATTTTTATTATCGCTTAATTGGCACAAGGTTCACTGATGTTACAATTCACTTTTACAAAGGCTTGTAAATAGGAAAATACATTGACACACAAAAATATAATACTTCAATATCAAATTTAAACAAATGATTTCCAAAGAAAATACAGGTTATTTATTTCAATAATTAAAGGTGGTTCTTCTGTATGTACTGAATCATGTATACATTTAATTGTATGTTTAAGGCCAATGGAATCTGTAGCTAATTACTTACTTGGTTCTTAAAAACTGAAACATGCAAAACTGTCTTATTTATTTTTAACTACAAAAATATGCCATATAAAATGTGCCCTGATATGTAGCTGTAAAATTATAATGTATTCCACTAAAGTCTTATGGCAAAGTTGGAAGGCACTGATGTATGACTATGACCCAGCCTTGAAACATTTGAATCTTTTTTCCTCACTGGAATATACAATTCAAATGCATAGGCTTCAATGACTTCTTTGGTATTTAAAAGATGCCCTCATTTCAAGGATAGAAATACATAAAATCTTAGTAACTATCACTAAGTTTGTTATGGGAGTCTTAGAAGGGCAGTGGCAAAAAGCATGACAAGCGCTCAATAAAAAAGCTGTTTAGAAATTATCATAGAAAAGTAATTATTTTCCATCATACTCATATTTTTATAATTATAGTTCTGTCAAACATTTGCTGCCACAAAATACATTTATTTTTATTCTTGATTTAAATTATAATGAGTAGTATTTCTTCCTAAATAGCCATTAAACTCTTTGGAAAATTTAAGCCACTTTAATAAATAAGAATTTTCCCCTAAATGATCTTTGAACTTTATAAACAACTTCCATGGAGCATACTTTAAAACCACCTTTAATTTGGTATAAAGACACTTTGGCAACACAGCAGAATGCATAATCTTGGCAAGAACCAGCAAGTACAGTAGATGTCCATGATCTCAATGAAAAATACAGGCTAGAGAACACTTCAATTTTCTCATATTGAACTAGAGTACAAATGTGACCACTTGAATATAAACATCTAGCTTCCACCAAATAGCAAACAGATATTTTATGTAATTAAAAACCAATTCCTTCAATTCTACCAATGAAAAAATAATACAAGGTACAGATCTCAATGATACAAAGCCTGATGGTGAAGACAAAAGATTAGTAGTTTATAAGCCAAGTGAAACTGCAGCCTGAAAATGCCATACCACCTTTATAAATATGAAGAAAAAAGAAGCTAAATATTCACCAGTCACAAATAACTTCAGCATAAACATTGGCTATGTTCAGATGCAGCCAACACATAGGTCAAGTACGAATGCACAGATCACTGTGAACTAAAGACATAAAATCCTTGACCCATCAATCAACCCTTCAGAGCAATGGAAATACAGTGGAAAGCCAAAAGCCCTACTTCAGTTGCCCATATTACACTAAGCCACCCCTGTCCTCACACCTTCCTTTCCCACCAACAAAACAGTGAGTATACAATTGGTCAATCCAGTCTATCCAAGGTCTGTAGCTACAGCAGTAATTTGTCCTATTTTCATATTAAAAGGAATGTGTACATAAAATTAGCACTCAAAGACATTGAACTGATGTGTGTGTATATTCTTTTTTAACATTCAAGGGATTTTGATAGCATTTTAGAAGGTCACCTATGGCACAAGTTTTTAAATTTGGATTCAAGACTGTGATAGTTTTATATTTGCATCTAAGATCTTAAAAGTGAGACTCTGGGCCTATCTCCATTAAGGCGGGTGACAGTATCCTCAGTCATTCTATGTAATAAATATACTCTTCTCTGGCTGCAAAATCTGGAATCCTTAAATTATCTACTGCCATGTGATAAGGTTTTATAAGGCACTTTTGGCTCTGTGAAATATTTCTCTTAATTCTCGGGCTGAATCTTAAAGACATATTTACAAAGCTACAACAAATTAATTGTAAAACTGGATGCTTTATTTACAGGCCTAACAGGGATGGTAAGCAGCAGTCTATACACAATGCCTGTTGATCTCTCACTGTGCCACGTATCAACCATAGAGAAGATCACAGACATGGGCCACCTGAAATACTGTGTCACTCACTTGACTTTCAACAGCCACATGCCCCCTTCTCCTTTTCTTCACTTAACTGATCTGTAGAGGTGTGACCATTAGACCGCACCACTCCTTCAGGAATCCAGGATTTGTCCACACACCGTTCCATTCGCTTCATTATCAGGTCCAGGAGCATCTCAATTGCTTGGCTTATGTTTGTCCCATTGGCAGCACTAGTTTCAAAGTAGGGGATTCTGGAAGACAGAGACAGCTCAGGTAACAAAATGTAGAGGGAAAGGACAGTGATCTTTGCCCTTGATAGTTCAAATTAGGGAATAAGTAAATTAAAAATATACAAGATGACAAAAACATTTACCACCCCAGGGAACCTTAAAAAGTGAAAAAGACAATAAAATAAAATAATTCACACTTCATTCCCAATAGAGATGCAAACTGGAAATTTTAGACATTTAAAAAGACCAAGTTCTCTTTCTTTTTCTTTTAAGGGAGTATATTTACCAATATATATTTTAGTAACATTTATAGAATTAAGACTTCTTTGGTTTAAGAATTTAGAACTTGATTCTTGGCATTAAAAACTATTTAAATTTTTCTACATGAAGAGTAAAACTTGAAAACTTTTAGAAGAAAATCTGAGGCTATCTTTATAACACTTGGATAAGGAAGGATTCTTAAAGTAGTTATAAAACCTCAAACCACAGAGAACATGTTTCATAATTTTAATAATATTAAAATTTTAAATTTTGGTGCCACAACATATTTCATAAGTTAAAAGATAAACTACAGACCAAAATAAATGGTTGTGCTGCATGTAACTGACAAATGGGTTAGCATCCAAAAAAATACAAATAATTTCTGAAATTAATATAATAAACAAAATACAAAAATAGACAAAGGATAAGTAAACAGGAAATTCTCAAAAAGAAACAACATTTATGGAAAAACATTTAACCTCACCGAAAAGATGGGAAATGCAAACTAAAATAAGGGCACATTAACTCACACCCATCAGATTAGCAAAAATATAAAAATCTCCCAATACCAAGTGTTGCCAAGGATGCAGGAAAAGCAGAACTTGCGTTTACAGCTGGTGCAGGTATAAACTGTGCAGGTATATGTGTAATTTTTAAATAACTCATAAAACATTATTTTAAAACTATAAGGCTATATTTCACATAATCTTGAGAAATCAATCTTATTGTAGTAATCACCTTTTATACATTTCAGTTAGTCTTTACAACAGGATTAATCAACTGGCAAAACCTTCTTGCTTCTTAATAAAGTCAAAAAAGTGGTAATAAAATTGTACTTCCTCAAACTGTTGACTTCATTTCCACCACTTGGTAAGGAATCTAACCAAAATGCTCTTAGATATAAAAACTACAAAAGAAAGTTGTTTTAGCACCTCAGGGAGTCCTGCAAATGAATTCAGTAACCCAGTCCTCACATTTATTGGAACTTTAAAATCCTCCATGATTACTTTTCTTGAAGAATGTCTTTGTTTTCCTGTATTCTCACAGCGTGTTAACATTACATCAGTGACTTTGATTACAATTTCTCTTATTTACTGTTTCTTGGCTGGTAGCAGCTTCCACATAAGAGCTTTTGTAGGTTTTTAATGCTTTTACAGATCTTTTCAAAACTGCCCAACTTCTGATATCACTAAGAAGCACTCTTAGGGCATACACATGTAGGGACGTAAGCCTGTTTCTCCATTATGATTCCTCATGATGCTGTCTTACTGTCGCACAATTCCTCCAGAAGCTAACAGGCCTTGCCGCTGAACTTCTGCAATTCTCTCCTGTTTTAGTATAGCTATTAAAAACTACTTGAGGAATGATCACCTCATTTGAGCATTTATCCACCCATCAGTGAGTTCTGCAAGACATGGATGCTCCATTGATTCGACCAGCCCATGTTCTATTACCCCTTTATTTGCTGACTTGAAAATATCTTAATCAGAGAGAGTTTTTTGGACAAATTACATGGTCTTAGCAGTTTTTAAATCTCCTGCCTGACTACCTCTTTAGTGACTCTCAGTCTTTATTCCCCCATCTTCATCTGTCACCTTGTCCACAAAATATAGTGCATCTAAATAAAGATAGTGCATCTATCCTCCTCCCCCCATCACATGCATTATTTGACTAACAGCTGTGAACAGGGCATCATTTGTGATTGGATTCAATAAATTTTTATATATTGAGTATCTATGATATTATTGAGCTAAATCCAGAGGACAGTTTGTAATGCTGCCATTGTTACGGGAATAGAATTTTGGATTGAAAATTCTCAGAGCATAATTCCTTACATTTTCTTCATTATGATCTTTTTCAATTATACCCATGAAGAATCAGTTAACATCTACAGAACATTCTTAAACTTAAGGAGAGGGCTTGGCCATTCTATCACCATTTAGAAATGTATTACATGGAAATGTATTACTGAAAAACTCACACACATGCCCAAGAATAAATTGGAAATACCAAAAAAAAAAAAAAAAAGTAGTTGAGCAATAAACTTCCTTTAAATACTAATTCACAATAATGTACAACTAATTTTTAAAATTCCTTTAAGCTCAATTATAAATATTTTTCCAAATCTAGAGTCCTCAACCAAATCTTCATTAAGCTGTTTCTATTCTCCATAGTTTCTCCCCTCTCAGTTCCTCAAAATTATATCATGGTCATTTTTGAAGCATAAGTGAGAAAACATAATTGAAAGTACTTTGAAAACTATAAAACTTATGCATGGAAATTATGAAGGTATGGGACAATGGTTAAGAGCCATAACCCCTAGAGTCGGGCTGCCTGTAGTCAGATCCTGTAATTGTACTGCATGTCACCGACTATGTAACTCTGGCAAGCTATTAACCTCCATGACTCAGTCTCATCTGTAATACCAAATGACATCAGTATCTTCTCGTAAGGATTAAATGAGTTAATGTTTAAAGCACTTAGATAAGAACCTGACATAGTAAATACTTGATAAATGTTTATTTCCAACACAGAAAGTTTATTTGTAATTTTGTTGTTTAAAACTCAGAACACATCATTTTCAAAGAAACAATGTCACTGAATCATGGAAAACCATAGCTCCAAGAGACCTTAGCAACACTGTAAACGTTAAATTCCCAGAGTAGCCCACAAATATTGGTTTAATCCACACTGTAGCTGATCTGTAAAATCTACAGTACTGCTCTATTCTGGTACCTGGGACCGTGCTTCCCTACATCAGGGGTGACTCACTCAAATCTGTCTTAACTAAAGCATTTGCCTCCCTCACTCCTTATTAAACCCCTCATTCCCCAAGTGGTCTTCACTAAATGCTGGGAGAAAATGGATGTTACTTTACTGATTGATACCAAGGTTTACACGCTGATGCTTCTAGCAGAGCTATGAACTATTATCCAATGATTATTAACTTAAACAAGCATTTAATTTTAAGTCACTCATATTAAAAGATGTACAATATTAGCAAGACATAGTTTGGATTTGTAACTCCAAATTCAAGTAACAAACCTCTTCTATATTTCAATTAAAAGTATATTTTCCTGATATTTGTGAACCTCCAGGTCATATGACCAGGAGTGAGGTTAACAACTTTAAAATCTTTAAACTAATCATTCAGAGTTTTCCAAGTAATCAGGGCTTTTGTTTTTACAGGAATAAATGAATGCTAGAATTCACTCCACTCCACTCTGAGCTCTTTGAGCTACCAGAGGAAAAGCAAATTAGATGAGATCCACGGAGAAGACCCTGAATTAAGACTTTCCTTTCATAAGAAAATGATGCCTAGGGACAGAAATGTGCCTTGTTCTAACATTTGAAACTTGGACTGTACAGCCAACCCTGCAGGCATAAAAAGTCAAGTGGATGGACTAGAAATATTTTTATGTCTATATATTCTTACAGAGATCCGAACCCTTGACCTTGGTATTATCAGCACCACAATCTAACCAAGTGAGCTACCTAGCCAGACCTACCTAAATACTTTTATTAAATGTGTGATAAATTTTTAAAAGCAATATAAATATACCTCAAAGTCTGGCATTGGGGAAGAAAGTGAAGATAAAGGAAGAAATAAAGTATAGCTCTTAAGATTCTCAGTTCTAGAGCCAACTACTCATATCCCACTTCCAGCTCTGGCACCTCTGCTTCCATATCTGTAAAGGTGAGTAACAGTGGTTCACAGGTTCATGGTAAGGAGGAAATGAGATAATACATGTAAAATGCTTAGCAGAAGCCTAGCACCTAGCAAGTGCTCAATAAATGTTAATGTAAGGGAATTTTTTCTTCTCTCAAAAATATTCTACTTTTCCTAAAACTTATTAGGCAAAAATTTAGTACAATTAGCAGAGAGATTGATATTGTTCTTTCTGTCCACGTGGTGGTGCTAATGTAGCATTACCACGGAGCAGTATTGCCCAAGGTATGAAAAAATTCTGTGCCACTGATCATGATATCAGTCTGTAAATGGCCACCCAACAGCCATTTGGAGTACATGCAGAAAACTAACTTTAATGCACTTTTTAAAAATACATTAATGACAAATTTTTAAATTAAAAAATTAAATGAACAAAATGATAGATTCAAATTCATGAGGGGGCATGATAATTTGCAGTTTTTCACCAAGATATCCATATCTCACTTATGTCATAGGTCAGAACCCACATCAAGATGATTTCTTTCCCATTACTTATTCCCACAAAACTAGAGGCTCCTAAGTCCCAGTTAGAGATTGCCAGAAATGACAAGCGTGTTTGATGGTTCTATGAAATGGTTCTGGATATTTGGCTCACATGTGGATCTAGACATTATGGAGAAATTTCTCACTAACATGAGAAGTGAGTCTCACTACCTTTCATAGTCTGTTGGATACCAAATGAACGACATTTATAGGAAAGGGCTGGTATGCTGACTGTTTGAAACTGGGAGATTGTGGCAAATCTAGATCCTTTCCTGAGTTAAATGGGGCTATGCAAATTAGTCTTGTATGTTTGGTTGTGGCTTATTTGTGTGGTTTTTAAACATGCTCAATGATACTTCACTAATTTATTTCTCAGATCAAGAAAGGATGTTATCAAGTTTGCAAAGAATAAAACTATCAGAGATCAAGTTATTCATCTAGTACAGGCTAGGTGAGAGACACTGAGCATTCCGCTGAGCTAAGCCACTTGAAATCCCAGAAATAGTCTGTACTGATGTTATTAATGTTGTAAATGTTTTCAACTCCTCTTTCATTCCAGAAAGTTTTCCACACCTTTCTATCACTAGCCATCAGCCTTCAGTGGGGAAAAAGGCACCTTAAATGTGTTGTCCATTTCTTTGCACAGCACACAAAATACATACATTCCGTTTTCATGCTTTGGTCATATTCACAATTTTCTCTATTTCCCCCGATTCCAAATCAAGAACACTTATTATAACCACCAGCTATCCTCTGTGAATAAAGCAATGTGGACAGGTATCTCAGTGCAACCATTTTACTCAAAGAGTAAAGTCCTTGTCTACTCCCTCAGTACCAGTCTCAGTGTCCCTTCCCAGTCTGTATTATAGCTGCTGTAATTAACTGTGCAGGATAAAAATCCTCCTCTCTTTAGCATGGATTTTCCAATGATGGGTCATTGAGCACATTTCCCTCATCCATGCATGGCACAAGTAGACAACTGTTCATATACATTCCTTTAATGCATGTGCAACCAATGAAAAATGTTATAATTACTAAGAATAAACAAGAGTTCTGTGAAAATAATCATTAAACTTATATGCCAAATTTGTGAAATGCATGTGAACTAAATTCCTCCATCGTATTTTCCTCTGAAAATGCCAAACAGCCTACAGAACTACACTTCGTGCTTCCAAAATCCTAAGGGAATTCTGTTTTCTTCCCTTTCCCCTCTTTTCCAAGAGTTTCAATTATTCTTATCTGATAATCCCTGTCTTTTTTTTTCTTTTTTATTGAATCATAATTGATTATACATATTTTGGGATTCAATACTGACATATGTTGATCAAATCAATATTACTAGTATGTATATTGTTACAGATTGTGCTTATTCTTTATGCCCCTTGTCCAATCTCTCCCTATCCCCCTTTCCACCCCCCCTCCAACCACTGATAATCCTAGATTTCTTCTCTCCCTCTGAAAGAGTAATGGTTACCCTGTTGATTTGTTGCCTAGATGATCTGTCCAATGCTGAGAGGTGTGTTCAGGTCCCCCAATATTATCATAGAGCAGATGCTTCTTCTGTCACTCTGGAATGGGCTTTGTGGAGAGAGACATCCTCTTCTTTTCTTTGGTCTCTGCTGGTGACTTTCCTTGTGTGAACGCACTCCAGTGGCTGGCGGACCATGTGCGTGGTGGTTGTGACATCTAGCCACTTTTGCAGTAGCCATGGTTACTGTAGTGGCTGAGGTAGGCCACCCATATGGATGTGATGTTTTCGGCATGCTCCTTGGTGCTGGCAGTGTGTCTGGTTCTGGGCAGGGGGTCCGGTCCCCTACTCCATACCCCAGGCCCCTGGGCGAGCCCCAAGGTGCTGGCAGTGTGCCTGGATATGGGAGTGGGGTCCATTCCCCAGCTTCAAGCCTCAGGTTCCCAGGCTGGCCCTGAGGTACTGGCAGTGTGTCTGGGCCAGAACTAATTTTTTGTCCTTTGCTTACTTCTAAAATGGGGGAACTTCCTGTGGGAACCAGTACTTAAACTGTGTGGTTGAGCTAAATTGCTGCTTTGCTCTTTCCCTAGGGAAGGCTTTTTGTGCAGCTCAGGGTTTAGTGGTTGACCTTATAGGTACTTCCAGCTCACCAGAGACCCGGCGCACCTGGATTTTGTAGAAACTCTGATCTGGGCCTGAGTTTTTTCATCAAACTGCACCCCATGCAATTCTGCATTCCCAACCAGTCTCCTCTGAGTGGTCCTGCACTGATTGGGGGACAGATCAGCTGTCCTTGCTGTGTCCCAGTGTTCTCCTGGTGGGCCTGTCTCCCCCACCGCCCGTGCTCCAAACACTTCCCATGGGATAAGCCCTGCCCTGGTCCCTTGTGATGATTCACTGGCCTCTGAATGGCTCCCCTTTTACAGCTGTTCTGGCTCCTTGCTCCTGCGTGTCTCCGCGGGAACCCTATTAGTGGTCTTGCTGTCCTGGGGGCCACCAAGGCCCTCTTGTCCCCTGCTGCCTCCATGCAACTCCATCCAAAGGGCACAGCTGCGGCTTCTGCTGGCTCATGCTCCATGCACTCAGCAGTTCCAGCCTTAACGCAGCTGCAGCCCGAAACACTCCGAGCAGTTTTTTCTTTCTCTCATTGTGGCTTCTCCCGCCATCACGCACTCTGTAGGTCTTTCCTCCTCTTCCCCTGAGCTCTACTGGCCCCAGCTTGGCTGTTGTTACATTTTTATAGTTGTAAATTGGTTGATTTGTGGGAGAGAGTGATGCTGGGGACCGTCTATTCCACCATCTTGATCAGAACTCCTGTCTTCTTATTTTAACTCAACTTGAAAACTATAGATTGAACCCCTATTAAATACTCCACAGACATTGTGAGCTGGGCACAAAATGTGAAAAAGACATTGTGAGCTGGGCACAAAAGGCGAAAGACGGTCCCCACGTTCCTCAGAAACCAGATATGACAAGAGATGATGTCAGGCTCTCTGACACCAGGCAGCTGTGGAATCCTGAGAACTGGAACACAGGAAACAAGCAAAGGGCTGAAGCAGCCCAGAGGTGTCAAAGTCAATCCTGATTCTTCCCCAGTACTTGAGAATATACCTGTTTGATCTAGCTGACTTCTCTAACTGCCCTATTTCTGGGCATTTACATATTTCTCAAAACATGGTCTAGCTCCGTGGTTAATTGCTTCATCGTTCACTTCCTCCTTACCGCCTTGCAACACAGCTCCCAGCTTTGACACTTAGTAGTCTCTGTGGTATCTGATCTCTCCTTGTTTCTTGTCCACTGTGTTACATGCATGCCTCTTGAGAGGAGGGGGCATATTAGAACCACCTGTGGGGCTTTGTCAACTCCACTTCAGAATCACCTGTCAGTGGTTCTCAACCACTACACATGGAAGTCACATGGAAAACTTTTAAAGATACCAGTGCCCAGGTTTTGTAATATGTCAGTTTGGCTAGGATAAACAACATTTCCCAGAATTCCCCCTTCTGGTTAGTGGGGACCACAAGAGAGACTGGGGGTGGGGAGGAAGAGGGGAGTGAAGCAGCAGCCATTTTATAGCTCTCATATGCTGTGGTCTATCTACTGGCTCCTCTTGTTGGCATAAACCAGCAACCAGACCTGCCCCTGATCCACCCTCCCCCAGATCCTCCTTCACCTGCTCAGACTGCTAGACCAGGTGTGTGTGCTTAGTCCTGTGACAAAGGGCCTTGGTTTCCGCGGGACACCAACACCATCCAGGTCACAAGCAACAAGAACTGACATGAGTTTCAGTCCATCATTGTGGGTCCCAGCTGATCCTCTATTTTTACACCCATCTCCCACTTTACATCCATTTTCTCTTCCTGACTGCCTGTCCTGTGGACTTCAAGCTTCAGACACAGACAACAACTTGCAGAGACTGCATGGCCCACTCGCACAATTGCATATGGTCAAATCCCTGTAACAGATCAACTTCATATACAGGTATACTTCTTCAATCAAACCCTGCCTGATAAAATCCTCCAGGCCAATTATGTCAGAAGCTCAGAGATGAGGCCCAGACGTGAGTAGGTGTTGAAAGCTGCCCAGGTGATTCTAACATGGTTAAACACCATCTACCCCAGAGTGAAAACCTTCATATCCAGTTGCAAATCCTTGCCAGAATAAGCCAGTGTGGTTGACAGGAATCCCCCAGGTGAGCTAGAATTGAGAAAGATGTAAAGTTCTGTTCTGCCCCACCCTATGTGTTTTCTCTGATTTACTCTTCCTTTTTCTTTTCCACAAATCCAGCCTCTACCCACCTCACACATCACTTCTATCTCCCTCTATGTAGTCTTTCCTCCCTCTATATTTCCCCACCTATAGCCCCCAGACTGATCTTGAAAAGTATGCATGACATCCCTCCATGTTCAAAGGCTTTCAGCATCTCCCTGTCACCCAGGAATCGAATCTAATCTCCGTAGCTGGTATTCAAAGTTCTTCAGAGTCTGGCTTCTTCCCACCTGGCCAACTTATCCCTCCACTCCCTTCCCAGTGAAAACACTATCTTTGAGTGTTTCTGAACCTCCATCAACCCAAGGAAGAACAAAGCAGTGGTCACACAATGAAAAGGGAAAGGTCCTCCCCAGGTGTCCCTGGAGTCTGCCTAACCACCAAGGCCACTAGCTGGGTTATTTCCTATCATACCACACCATCTCTATCCCCCTCCCCTCCCTTCTCAACCCTGCTTGCTGCTGCCCACTTTTAATAGTAAGGGTTTGAACTTACATTTGAGTTCTCACTGTATTAGAGGTAAAAAAGTAAAGTACAAATTCATTTGTATAAGTGCCCTTGACACTTTAATACTTTAAAAAGCAGCAGCTGACTCCCTTCATGTCCAATTCACACTGCTTCTACTATAATCCTATTCCTAGAACTCAAGGAGAAAGACAGTATCCTGCTGACCCTCTACCAAAAAAACATAGCCTAAGCCAAAGGGGATCTTCACACTCCTCTCCTGTCACAGAAATTTCAAAACCAGCACCTGGTCTGCAATACCCAATAAGGCCTTCTTGTATGCTAGAGCTCTCTATGACAGTGTATGAACTGGCTTTGAATGGTCCTGGCTGAACATAAAGGATTTCCTTATCCCAGAAGTCTCCTGTTTGCATCTTGGAAAGAAGGCTTTACACAGTTAGTACATTTGCATGTATAGCTGCCTTTCTGCAAATGCCAAGCGATTGAGAAAATAGAACCAGAGCACTGAAGGATGCCCTCAGCCCATGCTTTTTCTATGGCTCCCACTATCACATACTATTAATATGAAAAGTAGATCATTTGACACCTCCCAAGGCCTGCAGCTCAGTTTTTTAAAACATTTTTCACATTTGTCTTTCTTATTACTCATTCATGTGCTAATGTTTATACTGAAAATGTGTTCTTTATATTTCTCCACAGAAATACTCACCCATATTTCTCTGCAAGTCCTCTGGCTTCCTCCTCTTTTACTACTCTCTGGTCTTCCAGATCACTCTTATTTCCACATAACACTATATCTGGGTTTTCACAATATGCATGCATTTGTAGCTGGCCTATTAATATAAGAAAGTTTATTATAGGTAAATAGATCATACAATAAAAAACTGTATGATCAATGGAGAATACATACAAAAGTGCTTTGAAAACTGTAAATGTAAACACAATATAAGGAAACAATATAATGCTTTCAAAGCATCAATAATCCAATCTGTAAAACAATGGATGGGGAAGAAACGTAAAACTACTCCTGTCCTTAAGCACTTACCCAAGTTCATTAATATCACAGAGTGATGGAAGAATGTACTAACCCTCAAAAGTGTGAGTGCTCCCCAACACACAAAATACCTGACTGTCCTTCATTTGAAAAGAAACTTGAAGGATTTCCTAATTACTTTTTTTCTTTTGGCAGCTGGCCAGCATGAGAATCCGAACCCTTGACTTTGGTGTTGCAAGGCTCTGCTCTAACCACCTGAGCTAACCAGCCAGCCCTTTACTGCTACTCTTAAAGCTCTGTTTTCATATATATTCTCTCATTTTTCATACATATTCTCTCCTTAGCAATGACATTTTTAAAAGAATTGTCTTCCTATAAACTAACCTATTTCTATCTAAAATATTTTTCACATTTTTCTATTATCCAAGGGCAGAATCAACTCATTTAAAACAAATGAGATATAGGATTTAATGAGGAGAAAAGACCCAGAATAAATAGTAAATGATTCTATCACCAGAACTAAGAGAGACTAAAATTCTTACTTTACAGCTTTTATTTCTTTTCACCTGAAAGCCTGTAAATTGTCATAATTATAAAAAGCAACTGAATCAAACCAAAAGAGCTTTAACTAAGCTAAATAGTTTAACTTCTGAAAAAAAAAAAATCCTCATATTTGTTACTCATTGCACCCCAGAATGAAATTAAAGCAACCTAAACTTTCACAGTAAGACTTCAAAGTTTATGGCCTAATTTATTTTTTATTAGTTAACCAGAAAAGTATTGACATTTTAGTTCCTCATTATGAAATTGTGTTCATCATATCTTATCAAGAGAAAGTCAAGTTGGTGAGCATTTCCTGAGCATTAACACAGGTCTGATACATTGCATGGAGTTTTGGGACACTGTCCTTTGACCTCAAGGGGCAACTTGGGTAACAAGCCCTCCATAGGCAAGACGAAACCATGAACCATTTCCAGTAGAAGCTATGTCCTTTCTTTCCTGTCAGTTGTTACACATGTTGTTCCCACACTCTTGAATACCCAACCACAACCTTCCTTCAAGACTTGCTTCATGGTTACCTCTAACGTGAAATGTTTCTGGTCTCCAGAGTGGCTCTGTGCTCTGTTAACACCTTATATTTATGTTCGACGTTGTGGCTGCGAGCATGGACTTAAGACCCAGTATGCCTAGGGTTGAATCATGGCTCTGCCATTTACTAGTTGTGTGACCCTGAGGAAGTTATTTGACCACCTAAGTTTTCCTATCTGTAAATAGTGATAATGACAGCACTTACTTCATAGGGTCAAGGTGAGAATTAAATGAGTTAATTCAGTGATTCTCCAAGTAAGGTCTGTGGACCAGCAGTCTTAGCATCACCTGAGAACTTGACCTGCTGAATTAGGAATGCTGGGGGTGGGGCCAGTGATCGGTGCTTTAACAAGCCCTCCAGGTGATTCAGATGAACTCTCACATTCGAGAACCACTAACTGCATATACTGAAGCATTTATAAGAGCTATGAAAGTATTACCAGTAATGATGGCTAATAATGTTTATTTTGGGAAGTCTAGGAGGTGTGATTATTGGTGATTTTCTACAAAGATTGTGAATTACTTATATAAAAAGTAAATTAGTTATTTTTAAAATCTCACTAAGGAAAAGAGCTTATATGTATATAACTATAGAATAAGATGGTATGTGATAAAGATCTTTTAAATGGTGCAAAATGTAACAGGAGTTAAGAGGACAGGAAAAAATCTAATCCAACTAAAGTTATCACAGAAAATTTCACAAAGGTCATTTTTTGCCAGGTTTTAAAAACTAAGCAGGACTCTAATCAGATACTTAAAGATTTAACTTCTCTAGGCTTCTATTTTCTCATCTATAAAATGGGGACAAGAGTCCCCTCTGTTGAATAGCCTTATTAGGAGATTACATGTAAAGTGCTGCCTTGTATCTGGAGCATGGGAAGCAGTCAACAAATCAAAGTTAACGTTACTAGGAAAAGCAGAATATTTCAGTTACCTTTGCCCCGAAACAAAAAACCTTGCTCCTTTAGACAGCATGTGAACTAGGAACTCCTCCAAAAACAACTCATAACAGCAGTAGAACATAAGGGCAATCTGTTTCTGGGAGTGGGGATTAGGGGGCAGGGAAACAATAACACTTACTTATCCAGTTCCTGACATTGAGGAAACTTTGCTCATTTGTCAAATCAAAAAGTAGAAGAAAACCCATCGCATCTCTGAAGAATGCTGTTGTCAAGCTACGAAACCTAGGAATGTAAAAGCAGATCAGTCACTCCTTAAATATAAAGCTGCCAGCAATGCCTTCAGCTTTCTTAATAATAACAAAATATATGACAATATTCCAAAATTATTTATCATTTACATAAGTTTATGTGTTAACAGACCATGTAATTTGACAACCCATCCTGCTGGACGTGGATGATAAGAGCTAGTTCGTGATCTTAGTCGCAGCCAAGAATTTATTGTACAATGAATTAATTAGGTCAGAAGCAATGGTGCTTACTGTTTATGTTTTCCTTCTGTGAAACTTGACTTGACATTACAATGTGTTCCATGATCTTTTAATTTCAGTCTCTACAGAAATCTCTTATTACTGATAACCATTTCTTTGGCTTTAATATGGGAACAGTATTGACTCAGACCCTATCCTTTCTTAGTACTCTGCCTTCCAAGGCTTTATTCTTCTCTCTCTCTCTCTCTCTCTCTCTCTCTCTCTCTCTCTCTCTCTCTCTCTCTCTCTCTCTCCCCCACACACACACATTGCCTATACACAAAGTCTGTGACTATAGACAGGCTCCAGAGAAGAAAATATTGATATGAATTTGTCATCTAATCAGCAATATTAGGTTTTTCTAAAATATTTGTGATCAATGTTTTTACAAAAAGAGTATCTTTTACAGATGCATACCAAAACAATTACAAATGAAATATAATGTCTGGAATTTGCTTTCAAATAATAATGAAGAGGGGTGAGAAGTGATAGGACATACATGAAATAAGATTGGCCACAACTTGCTAATTGTTGAAACTGAGTAACGGGTACATGGATTCATTATACTATCCTCTCTATTTTTGAATATGCTTGAAGTTTTCCATAATAAAAAGTTAAAAGCAAAATCCTTCAAGGTAGCTGTGAGAGAAAACAGAGGCTGTAGGTAACTTAAAAAATCTTTATATCAAGATTTCCTGTGGCTTATTTTAGTCAAGTAACCTCTGGCCATATGAATTAATTCAACCAGATTTTTTACTAGGTTCTAACAATCAGCTAAGACTAATGTATATAACTTTGCAGCTTTCTTGTGGTTGAATAAATAGCAAAGTAAATGGAGAAAATGGAGAAAAGTGTACAAGTATGAAAAAAGAAGAAAAAAGTCCACAAGTAAGAAAGTCCATTTTAAAAAGGATTCATTTTTTTTTGACCTTGTGTGAAATAAAGCCACCATTATCGACTCAGATTGATAAATTTCCTGCTAATTTGCCAGCATGTCTTATCCAGGTGCAAATCAAGTAATCAGCTGGCTTTTTCCTGCTCAGACCACTGTGTGATGAGAATAGCTGTTTTTCCCTTTTCCCTCAGTAAGAAACACGTAACTGAAGATCTGATACCTCTCCTGCCCTGCTGTGTCCCATAACTGCAGGTGGATTCTCTGGCCTCTGCCAATGGCCCCATCTGGCCCGTTGGCTCTGTACACCTGAAATAGCAAAGTAAAAAAGAAAACAAAAGAGAACAGAACAGTGAACATTTCGCATCTTTCTATTTAGTACAAACCCTCAAAGTATCCAAACTTCAAAAGAAAATACCATTTGGAATACAATCTTGTTTGTATTTTATGTCAAAATTTTTTATTTGGATAATACAATAATTTGTATTAAAAAACATATATATATTATGTAATTTATAAATTTATAAAATATGTAAATAAGACAACAACTTGTATAAAAAATAATAATTGGCTTGCCTTTCCTCAAAGTTCCCTCAGGTCATTAGTTTTACAAAATATTACTTTTTTATGTCTTGTCCCCATCCATCTCTAAAAGTGCTCTTAAAATAATTTGATAGGAAGCACTCCTGGAACAGCAAAGGAAGGACGTCCAAAAATCTCTTCCTCCATAAAAGCAACTAAACCATTGGCGGAAATTGTCAAAATCAACTTTTTCAGAACTCTGGAAATTAAAAAAGGCTTGCAACATTCCAAGGAGTATTTATTCAAGAAAAATTACTGATTATTAGTAAAAACAGTAAGTTTTGTGGTGTTTTTAACTTGCCCTATTTCCATCCTCCTTGCCCCAGCTATGCAGTTGCCTTAAAAACCAGCAAATGTACACAACTATGATAGTTGTGAAAAACCATCAACCTAGCAGCCACTGCAGACAGTGGAGACAGAACAGATTTAGAGCTCCCTAAAAGTCCCATCTTCAGAGAACTGTCAGGAAGCTCTGTGAAAGGCTCCATCCCCAGGCCTTCTCTTTATTTGACTGCACTAAGAGCTTGCTCTATGAGAACAGCCCTATCCTTTAAGGCATTTGTTGAAAACAATCAACAGCAATTATTTAACATCACAGCTACTAGAGGTAGCAATACCAGTTGGTGCTAACAAAGTCTAATCAAAAAACATTTAAAAGAATAAATGGGGAAGGAGGTGTCCATAGAGAGATTTTTAAAGCTCCCAAATATTCCTTGGAACCTACAAGGCCATGTTCATGTGCAGGGCTCTACAAATGCCCAATAAAGACTTGAAAAGGCCCTAGTCTCTTCCTCTGACCAACCTTGAGGTTCTTCTCAAGCAGAAAGTTGTGAACTAAGGCAGAGTTGTGAACTGCCTGAAGTAGCATTAAACACATGTCCCAACACACACACAGAGCCCCTCAAAAAGGCCAAGAGACTTATTCATTCAAAAAATCTAAGAAATTCTGTTCACTCATTAGCTGTCTTAGCAGAGACTAAGTTGACTCAGCAGAGACTTCAGTAGCTGCGTACACAAATGATACAGACTTTACAGAATTAGCCCAGAAAGTTACTAAACAAACAAACAGCAACCACAAAAATAAACAAACAGAAAAAACAAGAAACCCAGGGGTGGGGGAGAAGAATCTGATTTCTAGAGTTGCCACCTTATATTATTTTAAGTGTACTATTTTCAAAAAATATATAAGATACACAAAGACACAGGAAAATATGACCCATACATAGGGGGAAAACCAAGCAATAGAATCTGTTCCTGGGGCTGGCCAGTTAGCTCAGTGGGTTAGAGTCTGGTGCTGATAACACCAAGGTCAAGGGTTCCATCCCTATACCAACCAGCCACCTAAAAAAAAAAAAAAAAAAAATCTGTTCCCAAGGAAGCCCAGATACTGAACTTACTAGACAAAACGCTTTATATTAGCTATTATAAATATGTTCAAAGAACTAAAGGAAAACATGTATAAAGAATTAAAAGAAAGTATGAGAACTATGACTTACTAAATAGAGAATATCAATAGAGTGACAGATATAAAAGACAGAATATACAGAGTGTGTTCTCCAACAACAATGAGTAAAATTAGAAAGCAATAACAGAAAGAAATTTGGAAAATTCACAAATATGTGGAAATTAAACAGTATACTCTTAAATAACAAATAGGTGAAAGAAGAAACACAATGGGACCCAAGAAAATGCTTAGGTAAATAAAAACAAAAACATAGCATAAAAAGCTTATTGAATACAGCTAAAGAAGTGCTCAGAGAGAAATTTATTAGCTGTAAGCACATATATTAAAAAAGAAGAAAGATTTCAAATCAACAACTCAACCTTTCACCTTAAGAAACTGGAAACATAAGAGTAAACTAAATCCAAAGTAAACAGAAGGAAACAAATAATAAAGATTAGAGTAGAAATAAATAAGTTATCTTTTCTTGAAAAGATCAACTAGATTGATAAAACTTTAGCTACACTGACCAAGGATAAAATAGAAGACTCATATTTCCAAATCAGAAATGAAGGAAAAGACAACACTACCAACCTTATAGAAATAAACAGATTATGAAGAAATGCTATGAAAAATTGTATGCCAACAAATCAGATAATGTAGAAGAAATGATGAAATTTCTAGATGCAAATGACTGAAACTGATTCAAGAAGACACAGAAAATCTAAATAGACCTATAACCAAGAAGGAGATTGAATTAGTAATCAACTTCCCACAAAGAAAAGCCCAAGCCCAAATGTCTTCACTAATGAATTCTACCAAATATTTAAAGAACTAAAACCAACCCTTCCAAAACATTCCAAAATACAGTAAAGAAAAAAAACTTCCCAACTCATTTTATGAGGCCAATATTACCCTTATACCAAAACCAAACAAGAGGCAGAGGGGGACTACAGACCAATATCCCTATACTTGCAAACAGAATGCAGCAACATATAAAAAGGATTATACACCATGACCAAGTGGCATTTATCACAGGAACAACAAGATTGGTTTGCCATACATAAATCAATTGCTATAATACACTACATAATCACCTCAGTAGATGTAAAATAAGCAATTGATAAAATCCAACATGGTTTCATGATAAAAACTCTCAATACAGGAATAGAAGGGAATGAATGCCTTCAACCTGATAAAGGGCATGATAAAAAAAACCCACAGTTTATATTATACTTAATGGTGAATATCTGAATGTTTTCTTCATAAGATCAAAACAAGGGTGTCCTCTCTCATCATCTTGATTTAATACTTTACTGAATATTCTCTCTAGGACAATTAAGCAAGAAAAAGAAATAGAACATATCCAAATTGGGAAATAAGAAGTAAAAAAGCAGATGGTATGATACTGTATATAGAAAATCCTAAGGAATAAATACATACACACACACAGACTATTAGAACTAATAAGTAAATTCAGCAAGACTCCAGTATCATCAATTTACAAAATAAATTGTATTTCTATACACTGGCAATAACCACTTTTAAAATGAAATAAGAAAACAATTTAATTTACAATATTTGAGAATAAATTTAACAACAGAAGTACAAAACTTATACTCTGAAAGCTACAAAATATTGTTGGAATAAATTTAAAAAGATATAAATGAGTAGGGAAAAAAATCCCATGTTCCTGGATAAGAAGACTTAATGTTGTCAATGTGGCAATACTCCCCAAATTAATCTACAGATTCAATTCAATTCATATCAGAATTCCAGCTGGCTTCTTTGTAGAAACTGACAAGCTAATCCTAAAATTCATATGGAATTGCAAGAGACCCAAAACAATCTTGAAAAAGAACAAAGTAGAAGGACTCATACTCCCCAGTTTCAAAACTTACTACAAAGCTTTAATAATCGAATAGTGTAGTACTGGCAAAATAAAGATGAATGGAATAGAATTGAGAGTCCAGAAATAAATAACCTTACATTTATGGTTAATTGATTTTCACCAGAGTGCCAAGACCATTCAGTGGGAGAAAGAATAGTCTTTAAACAAATGGTGCTGGGACAACTGGATATCCATATGCAAAAGAGTGAAGATGAACCCCTACTCAGGCCATACACAAACACTAACTCAAAGCAGATCATAGACTTAAATGTGAGAGCTAAATTTATTTGCATATCATACTCTGAGAAGACACAAAGACATACATACACACACAGACACACACACACACATTCTAAATCAAACCCCAGTCTAACTCTTTCACTGGCCTTTGATTCTTTTTCTGTTTATAACTGATATTTATAAACTTGCATTTATAGTGCACAGCATAGCATAATCATATATGCTATGTATTCATATAATGTATATAAGGATGGCTATAGCCAAATAGAAAATAACAAGTGTTGGTGAGGATGTGGAGAAATTGAAATACTCATACATTACTGGAGAGAATGTAAAATGGTGCAGCATCATTGGAAAATATGGAAATTCCTCAAAGGTTAAACAGAGTTATCATATGACCAAGCAATTTCAGTCCTAGGCATATGTTCAAGAGAATTAAGAACGTAGATCCACAAAATAAGGTATATACAAATGTTAAAGAAGCATTACTCACAATAGCTAAAAAGAAACAACCCACATGTCCATCAATAGAGGAATGGATAAACAAAATATGGTATACCGATACAGTGCAATATTATTCAGACATAAAAAGGAATAAAGTCCTGATACAACATGGAAGAACCTTGAAAATATTATGTTAAGTGCAAGAATCCAGACACAAAAGGCCACATATCATATGATTCCACTTAAATGAAATGTCCAGCATAGACAAATCCATAGAGAGTAGAGTGGTGGCTAGGGGAAGGAGGTAGGGGGCAAGACTACTAACAGGTATCGGGTTTCTTTTTGTGGTGATGAAGATGTTCTAAAATGTGATGGTTGCACAACTCTAAATATAGTGAAAACCATTGAATTTTACATTTTAAATGGATGAATTTATTTTTTGTGAATTATATCTCAAATCTTTTTTAAAAAATAAGGTATAAAATGAGAATTAATTAACAAAAATAATCACATACATATATGTAGATTCTATCAACTACATGTCAATACTAAAAATTTCATTAGGACCCCATTCTTACTCAGTAAATGAGTCTAATCTCTATAAGACTCTCTGGAAGTAAATAAAGACCTAGAGTGGATAAAAGGAAATGAATTCTTCTGTCCTGGAAGTCAGGGACTGTATCTTCCCCTGGTAGAATACGCTCTATTAAAGGGCCTTTGTCATTAATCTCCTGACCACTTATTAACCTGCTTCAAGGTGACAGTGGATTTTTCAGCAAGAAATGTAGACAATGGAGAAGGCCATCTTTCCTCTGCAACTGTGACACAGTGACCTCCTGTCCTTCCCTCCACTAGAATAACTTTTGGTTTTGAGGGCCTTTAAAAAAAAAAAAGGAGCCCCTCCTGATACTGCAGAACATCACATCCACTACCAGCATTCCCCACTCCTACTCCAACCTCACCCTCCTGGCAGCAGTGATGAGTTCTGCCACTTAGAGTTCCATGTGAAATTGCTGAGACTTTAATGAAGAGAAATGCCATTAAAAATGACCAGACACCAAGGGTGGAAGATATAGCTGACAAAACAGGGGTATGAAGGCAGAGTGGATGGCAGGCTTCATGACAAAAATAGACACTTTGTGGAGTTCAGAAGGGAAGACACAAGCCAAAAGGGTACCACAGGGAAATTTAAAAGAACAGTGCACTTTTACTTTGTCTGGTTGGTTTAATACAAAGCAGCATAGCCTTTCCAATCACCTTGCCCGGACTGAACATAACACACTTTTATATATACCCTTTAATTTTAGATCCCGACCTTTGTCCTCTTAATTCTTAAAAAGTAAACTAACCAGACAGGCAAATGTTGACTTAGAGATTACATTTTTATATAGAAGGATATAGAACTTACCACTCTCTTTTCCCTGAAATCAATGCCCACTGTCGTGATAAACTTGGAATTAAATTTACCATCTGTGTACTGGTAAAGTACACTGGTCTTCCCTACTCCAGAGTCTCCCAAAGCTAAAAACTTGATGAGGTAATCATAATCTCCATCAGACATAATGAAGAACTCAGTGGTTCACCTGCAAAATACAAACAAATGCATATTTATTAAAATCCATTAGAAAATATTAGTTATTAATTAATAAAGTGACAACTTAATATTCAGTTCAACAAGTACTTCCTTTATTTATTTATTTATTTTTTTTTATTTTTTTTTTTAGTGGCAAGCCTGTATGGGGATCTAAACCCTTGATCTTGGTGTGGTAACACCGTGCTCTAATCAACTGAGCTAACCAGTCAGCCCCCAACAAGTACCTTGATGTAACACCGATATGCCGAGGAGTTCTGTGAAGAGTGGGTTACATACTGTTCACTGTCTCTGAGGATCTAATAATTTGCTAGATACTACTGAAATAATGGTCAATAACTAATAGTGGGTTACATACTGTTCACTGTCTCTGAGGATCTAATAATTTGCTAGATACTACTGAAATAATGGTCAATAACTAACAGTTTAGTTTTAATGTACTATTAAGACAAAAATTCCAAGTGAGAATTATAATCGACAAGAAGATAATAGTCACCAAATCTTATCTGCAGACCACACAGAACAAAAACTAATCAAAGAAAGGAGGAAGGAGAATAATAGTAATTCTTAGAGTGCAAGTGGTTTCAATTCTCCCTCCTTTTTCAAAGTCTCCTAGTGCTGGATCCTTGGCTTTTCTCTCTTTTTACTTGGATATCTAGGTAATTTCATTTATCCTATTCATCTTCATGTTGTTATATTTCCTTTGAAGACATTGTTAATTTACAAGTAAAATTTGGCTTGCAGCTTCCTTATATATTATTATTATTATTAATATGTGCTACATATTATATTAGACTTCTCTGGAATATCACTGCTCACTTGGGAACTGGGTTCCAGATTTAAGCAGTCACCACTCAGAGACCATTGTTCCACAACTAAGGGCTTCATTTACCTATACTTATTTTAATATTCTAACAAGAACTGCTGAAAATTCAACTCTTCAGTACTAAAACAAAAGTCCACCTTAAAGAAGAAAAAGTCATTTTTACCAGCAATACCTAACCATGATTATTTTCAGTTCTCTGCAATCAACACTTTTCATGATTTATTTTTATCCTTTCAATAGATTCAAGCTTGAAATATCAGTCCAACTGAAAACTGAGTTTCTTTCCAGGGAAGGCTTTCTTCTTTTTATACTTCATCTCACCTCTATCCTCCCATCTCTGATGACAATAAACTCTCCTAAAAATCAGAAAACATTACCAGCTATCCCATTATCACTGACAACTCCACCTGCCCATTCAAACATATATATTCACCTCTCCACACAAACACCAGATGCCCTATGTTAGGTGATGCTGATTTTCCCCATGTTGTCTGCTTTTCACCCAGCGCCATATCCAGAAACTTTGCTGTAATACTCAGTGCTTCCTATAGGATTATTTCTATAGATCCATAAAATTAATAAAAACTCAGGCAAAGACACTTATTGACTTTCAAAGTTGGCTTCCCCACCTCATCCTCAACTTGGTGACTCACCTTATGCTCAAAAATCCTCAATGTTGAGCCCTAAGAGCTGCTGCAATGTACTTCCTCATAGTGCCTTAGTGCAGATCTGGGACCTCACATTTCAGATATGGCTGGCCAGTCGATAAGGGCAGAGCCTCTACAAACATTCATAGTTCTATTTGCACACTATAAAGAGTGACAATTTAAAGATGATGACTTTCCTATCTTAACAGTGTCTGTATTTGCAGGTGTAAGTTGCCAGTATTAATGATACATAACAGATTTCTCTCCAAAAGATGACCACTTATGCATAAACATTGTAGCATGTCATATCACAGCATCCCACTTACCTCCAAGTTATTTAGAAATGAGCACTAAGAATTTAAAAGCAGATTCAGACAACATTGAATCATTTGGGAGGATTCCCCTCAAATTGAATGAGGAAGCAAAAGGCAACTCTCCAATTCTGCAATGAGAACGATGCAAGAAGACACTGTGGCTACCTTATTTCATCTTTGCTTTTAATTTGGAAAAAGTTGGTTATTTTCATAACTATGTTTTTATAAAATTTAAGGTACAAGAGAAAATGCTGTCACCGATAGCTTCAATATTCTAGAATTTGCTAAACCCACTTGAGTGAAATTCAAAGACTTAGATGAAACTATCTCTGTTGTACCAACAATTCAATGTGTTTCATTTCCATGGGTGAAGAATCACACATGTAAGTCTTTGTGAGTTTTGTTTTCTATTCCTGATAGCAATACTAACAAAGCTATCATAAAGGAAACGTTAACAACCCAAATACCACAAACTGAAGGTATAGATACCACCATCAATATTAATCATAGTCTGCACTTTTAAGACACTTATCTGATTTCTTGATCTGAAAATAAATGCTCAGACCTGTCACTCTCTGGGCTCAGTTTTCTTAAGGATAAAACAGAAGCCAGAGTGGTTAACTGATTTGCACCGTCTAGATCTAGATTTCCTAACTCCAAGTCCAATATCTATTCTACCCAAAATTTTATGTCCATTACTCAGTGGTATGATATCTCACAAGGTAGTCTAATAGGAAACACATGAAGTCAAGCAGAGCTGGGTTTGAATCCCAAATCTTCCACATACCAACTACTTGGATGTCTCTGTGTCTTATATTTCTAGATTTCCATTCTATGAAAGAGAAGATAATGCATGCTAATTCACACCATCATTCTGAAGACTGAATAAGATACTGTTTGTCAAGTGCCCAGCACAATGCTTGACATATACTGGGTAGCTGGTAAATGTTAGCTCGCTCCCTTTTCCCCATTCAAGACATTCAGATTTTCCCTGAAGATGTAGAACAATTTCTGAAATTGGCACTGGCCAGCTCAAAACATCTCTTTCTAGCACAAAAGATTGCTGGCTGACTCAGACTAAATTGCTGAAACAACAGAGATCACTTTCAAACTAATTCCAATCTTTTTGGGGGGGTAAATGGGGTTGGTTCTAACCATTTGCAATTCATTTTAAATAGACATTTCTATTCCAAAAGAGTTCTGATCAACTTAAAAACAGTTCAAATCCATATAAAATACTCCAACCCATTTTAGCAACCTCATACCTGTTCAAAAGAATCTGACTAGTTCATACAATTAGAGTGAGTTAAAAGAGTTAAAAGAAGTTCTACTTATAAACTATTTCAGACTGATCTAAAACCACTTTGGCTAAAACCAGAAGTATCAAACCAAAATTATTTGAGTCTTATTTTAATAGTTTTAATTGCCTCAGATTGGTTTTAGCTAGCTCAAATAGGTTCTAACTTGCACAAGCAAGTTCTGACGGGCTCATAAATTTTGACTGGTTCAGAGTATATTTTACTGAATCAAACCAGTGGTGACCAATTAAATCTACTTCCTGTTGGATCACCCTTGCTCTGATTTTATCAAACTGTTTATAACTAGTTCAAGTCATCTAAGAAATGATTTTTACTGGCTTAGACTGGTATAAAACTGGTCTGAAAATAGTCTGAACTGTTTCAAACTGATTTCAGATATTCAAATAGTTCAATACTAGAAATGACAATTAGAAGCTCCAAATCAACAGTTTGGTGCTTTAAACTTGTGCTGAACCAACAAACTTAAAATTTTACCTATAAGTTACCTCAACAGTAGATATTCTGTACCCCAAAATTTACATCCACCATAGTATAGTTTATTTCCACACTTGAACAGCTGGTATGTGTTGGCGTACAGTAAAGGGGGTGGGAGAAAGGAGAACTGGCAAAAGAGAACTTGACAAACAACAGGGAAAGGTGTGGTGAGTGATATAGGCTTCCTTGGTTGAGCATTCACCTCTCATTTTACCGCAAGGACCTGGCAGCAAAACATCAATCCATGAGCCAGCAATGAAATAGGAAATTTCAGTTGGGGGAAACCTTTAGCAAATTTGGAGGCTGTGTAGTTTGTTCAAAATTGGTCGCACTGACCAAGTCGGTATGGGTTAATGGAGACCAGAGTTCTAAGGAATAAGGAAGCTGCAAGGAAATAAATAGACTCAGGGGGCAGGCATGTTTTCAAAGTGATAACAGAGAAATTTTTCAAGGTTTGGGCATGGTGTTGATGGTGACGGGCTCTTTATCTGAGCTTGCTGTTATTAGTCAAAGCCTAGAGTTAATGGAATCATCCCGTCTTTCCACAAAAGTAATTCTAGCTCACAGCAGACTACACTCCCAACCCCATCCTGCATTCCCATGTGTGGGTATGTCACCACTACTTACCACTACTAGGTGAAAACAACGTAATGTTAAGTCTCAATTAATAGGTTTTCATATTTTTAAAATATACATATTTTTTTGTTTTCTTATTTGTTACTCAAGCCCAGAGTGGTGTTCCTACGGCCTGTTTTCCAGAAGAAAATACTCCATTCCTCAAATATGGAAATTTAATAACATAAATTATTTTTATGTTGGCATTTTGGAGCAGGAAGAAAAATAGTAAGAAAACACAGTACCAAAATTTGGCATTTGGGACACATTTTATGCACACTATTTTTTACATGTACTCCAGGCTTCCTTCGTGCACAATTCTTGCTGAAAACGGGTCTGAAGCCTGGGTTAGATGCCCACATGTCAAGCATTTTACCTGCGTTAGTGCAAAAATCCTCAACATAGAGCTAGAGGCAGGATCTTGGTGCTTGTCTACCACAGGTGCCATAATGAAGGGATAAGTAACTGGGTCTTGGCCAGTCTATCCACATGTTAGCAGGAGCTCAATTATTGTGTTGTTGAGAAACAGAAAAAAATGGAGGTTAAAAGCAGGGACTCTAGAACCAAACCACCTGGACTGAAATCTAGTCATGTAACTTTGGGAAATTTATTTAATGTCTTTTGCCTCAGGATCCTCATCTGTAAAATGGAAATGATATCCTACTTGATTAATTCTAACATACATGTGCTTTCTTATTTTAACTTTTTTTAAACTGGACTTAGGATTTGCCGGTTAGCTCAGCTGGTTAGAGCGTGGTGCTGATAACATCGAGGTGCAGGGTTCGATCCCTATGCCAGCCAGCGCCAAAAAAAAAGTTTAAATTGGGGTGCATCTTATATATTTCTGTCTTACAACTAAAGACATCTTCCAATTGCTATCATCTAGTGAGAGATACAGTTGTGTGAAAATCAGGGGTCACTAGAGATAGAATTATGTGAAAACCTTTTGTTAGCATCTTCTAGCAAGATCAAAAAAGGCCATCAACACAGTTTAGATTTGACAAAGCACAACAGTAAAGCTATCTCAGAGGGCTGTTGTGAGGATTGAGTTAGTGTATACACATAAAGTTTAGAACAATGCCTGGCACAAAAAGCAAGTCCTATATAAGAATTAGTTGCTATCAGCAGCAGCATCTAACAATCTAGCTTCTTAGGATCAATATGCAGAACTGGAAGAAAGTACACTGAGCCCCTAAACTAAAAATTAATAAAATAAAAAGTAAGGATCTGTTAAGAGCACTTGTACCTAAGACCACATATTTAAACTCTGTGTCTCCTTGAGGTACTAGTGTCTAAATACTTCAAATACTCGATTCTTCTAAAGAATCAAGAATGTCTCCAACTTGGAACATGAAAAAGACTTTCTCATTCAGCTCACTTCTCTCTGTCCTCCTTACACAAATATTTTTTCAAAGTGCTCTCCACCCTCATGCTCACCAGATTAACAATAGAAAGCAAGGAACACCCACTTCCTCAACAGGTACTATGTAGCGATAATTGCCCAGTGAGAGAAAGTCCATGATCTCCTTCCTCATTTAAAAAAAATATATATATATTTTAATTGTTTTTCAGGGATAGGATAGAAGAGAGTGGTTTTATTTAAGAGCAAAAGGGAAAGATCTATTTCTCTCTCTCTCTCTCTCTCTCTCTCTCACACACACACACACACACACACACACACACACACACACACACACACATACACACACACACACACACACACACACACAATAGCCCAAATTCTCCCTGAAGCTTCATATTAAAGTCAATCTTAGATTCTAACCTTAGGATCCTCTATCATTAGGCAGAATCATTCTTAATCTACTCTAAATGGGCCAGCCATTTTTTAAAAGCTAAATTTTCCCTCTATCACCCATATCAAGAACAAAGAGTAAAAGAAAGGGGAGGGGAGTAATACTAACTGGACAGCTACTGTGTGCCACAAACAGTACCAGACATACATGATTTTATTTTATCTGCTCATCCCCTTAAAGAGAGCTAAATATCTGCACAAGACTTATACCTTAGGCAGAGTGATGTTTTCTCAATGTAATGACAAGTAGGATTAGGTTCAAATTCTGACTCTTGTTTCTACTTTGTATGACCTGATCCAGGTTCCTTAAACTAAGCCTCATTCTTTCAACTGTAAAATGGGAATAACAACATTACTAACCTCAATGGGTTGGTTTAAGGACTGAGATAATCCACAGAAAGCTTTCAGTACCTTGCTTGCCCTGTGTTTGTTCAATAATTGAAATTTATCATTAGCAATGCTATTATTATTATTAACATCCTCATCAAGTTCTTTATTAGCAAGGCATGTAATTTTATAACTTTTTTTTTTTTGGCGGCTGGCCGACACAGGAATCCGAACCCTTGACTTCAATATTATCAACACCACACTCTAACCAAGTGAACTAACCAGCCAGCCCTATAATCTTTCCTTAATGTAACCAGTATCTGAACCCTCAGAAAAAAACATACAAAGAAACTCAGTTTAGGTGCAATCACTTTTGGGGTCTCTATCAATCACAAAAGCTACCTTGACATTCCAATCTAGCAATGAGTTTTATCTGTGTAGTTTTTGGTAACTTCAGAGCTGGGAGTGTTCATCAGTTGAATGCTCTAATTTCCAGAAGAGGAAAGTCAGGTCCAGAGTAGGCAAGTGAATGGTCTGAAATCAACCACCTAGTTAGATACGGGGCTGGGCTAGATCCACTTCTCCTAGATTCCGTCCTATATCCTTCTCTAACATATTTTTGTTCTCTCTCTATTCCTGTCTTCAGAGCTAGAAACCTCAGTTATAGTTGTTTTGATTCAGGCATCAAAAGTTGTCTTTGGTGCCTTTATAGTGATAAACTGCTCTATGACTCAGGCTTAGACTCAGATATGCTGGGGTGAGGGATCTGTGCTTCTGCCCTTACAGCCCCTCTATCAAAAAACCCTTCCTTCTGATGGGCTCCCTCAAGGAGAGAAGTCATAAACCAGGGGCTTTTCTGCCTCTCCTTGGTCATAGCAAATCCAAGAAAAAATAAATCTTCCTGATACTTGTAGCATGTCTCATAAATCCTCTCTTTATGTCTTTCTTTCCTATGGTTTCAAATGGAAAGAAAACAGAAAAATCATGAAATTTTTCACTTCCCTGAGGACTGGCTCAGTCCCTTAGATTTTTTACTCTTAAATTAGGATTATTTTCTCTGGCACCACCTCAAGCTCTTTGTAAAGATACTTCTGGCGCTCTTGCTCATTCCTTCATTCGGCAAATATTTATCGAATGCTTATTATGTGCTTGGTGCCAGGGTACAGTGAGGAGCCAATTCAGTTATACTCACTGTGGAAAATGCATTTTCTTACTCCTCCCTACCTTAGACCTTGCACCTTTAGTCATGTCCCAATCTGAGTTCTCACAGTGACTATACCTGCCTTGGGGTTTTCAAAAAAGCCAATCCTTATGAACATTTTAAACCTCTCTCATTCTCTCATAAACATAATGCAACATGGCATCAAAATTCATTTCCCCAGGGGCCGGCCCGTAGCTCACTCAGGAGAGTGAGGTGCTGATAACACCAAGGCCATGGGTTTGGATCCCATATAGGGATGGCTGGTTCGCTCACTGGTTGAGCGTGTTGCTGACAACACCAAGCCAAGGGTTAAGATCCCCTTACTGGTCATCTTTAAAAAAAAAAAAAAAAAAATCATATCCCCATATTGCTTTTTCCCTGCAGATATGTGCACAAGCCACATGTTTGCCATGCACGTGAAGATGCCAAAGGGATAAAAACATGAAGCTCGATAGAAAATAAATAAGGAGAAATTTTTAAAAAGAGAACATGAGGTAGATTGTAAAGAATGTTTGTACCTGAAAAAATCTTGAATTTTTTAGAATGGTTAATAAAATATTTCTATATTCCTATGTAGCTTATGGACTTCACTTTCCCCAGCCCAAAATGATTTCTACGTAGAAATAGGAACAAGAATAGGGGTAGCTTGTATTTACCAGCTGAGCCCTGGTGACAACTGTCTCAGAAGATTACAATTCCTGCACCCTGAAGTCAAACACTGCTACTTTCACTACAGAAGCAAGATGCATACCACCCAACAGCAGGGACCCCCATGTCCGTAAGAGGAGACAGCTTGTGTCCTCTGTGCATGAGAGTTTCCTCATCTCGGTGTCTGGTCTACATGTGAGTAGATATGCCTCCACCCTCCTGAATCGGTAAAGAGTAGAACAGATGAAATTATAAACAAAGAGCTTATCTTGCTTGTGCAATGATCTCAGGCAGAGAGAAGTAAGTAGAAATCTAACGGCTTTGAAAAGTAGAAGGAAATTAGAATCTGGCTCTTCCTTGTCTCTTTATTGAAAGATGAGTTTGATTTTATTTAAATTCACAATATTAGATTGTAACTGTACATGTATTCACTTATAACCTATGATTCATAAATGCATCTCTATGAATATGTATAGTAATAACAATATAGTAATAAATTCATCCTTAATCATGAGGGAGATGTTTTGGCTAAAACAGAATCCAAACAGGATCTAAAGTTACATATCATTTGGCTTAATATTTATAAATGTACCTGCTACATAGAAATATTCTGTTTTCCTCATTTAAATAAAGTGAAAAGACTAACTTCTAGCAAATGGTGGTATTTCAACATAGCAAGTTCCTCAGGGGAAAAAACAAAATTATCTGCAAATACTGTTGAATTAAATATACATTTCCAAATGCTGCTAGGACATCCAAATATATCCTCACTTGCAGGAGCTTCCTCCAGACATTTGCAACTTCTCTTACAGAGAAAGACCAGGATGAAGAAAAAATAAGCAGTCTCAATCCAGGAGTCAATCTACTATTTCTGAAATGTTACCATCACTTCAGAGGGTGGCCAGCATAACCTCCTAGTAAGCAAATAATACAAGCAACTATATGTTGGGAAAGAAGAGGGCACTGGAATGATTTCTGGAAGTAAAAAATGTTCTAGAAGACCATTGTCAATGATTCATATGAAATACTGGCTTTTTTTTTCTTTTAATTTATGGAGACTATTGACTCATTTACCCAAAAAACATTATTTGTAGCTCAGGTCTATTAGTTGCCCAGGATCAGAATATGAGTGTTTTAGGGATTTATGGAAAGTAAGTTCACCAAAACACTGGATGTTACAGTACTTATAGTTTGTGAAAAGTACCTCTTTTTTTATAGATGCAGGGTAACAGGAAAAAAGACACTTTAGAATATGTCACCTGTAAAATATAGGCAATACAGTAGAAATAGGAGTGGCTATTTGGTTTGCTGAGTAATATCTTAAATAATGTGAAAGCAGCCCCATAATGGACACAACCATATGTCACTGCAATGGAATCCCTAACCCATGGCTGAAAATACCTCTTAACAATACCCTGAAGCTCAAAGAATCTGATAAAAGTGCAAAATCTATAAAGTCTTCTTCCACTCAGTGCTTGCTTTTTGTGAGCACATAGAAGACAGTGGAAGATAGACTTTGGATTCAGGGTCTCCTAAATTCAAATAATCAGACACCACCACCTACTTGTATAAAGTAAGCAGCAAAATGCTTGATAGAGATTAATAAATCACTGCTGTTTGTATGACAATAACAGATTAAGGCTTGAACACCAATTTTATGGCTTTAAGCCTGGTATTTTTTCCACTATATCTTAACAATGACATTGAAACTATATAAAATTCTCAAGGAAAGGAGTAAAAATATTTTCCAAAAATGGAAAAGAAGGAGCAACTTCAGCTACCAGGAAGGTGGTATATCTGCAAGTCTGACTGGTTAATAGAGGGAATTATGCTATTAACAAGCTTTAAACAGGTAGAATGAAGAGCTATTGGTTAGGTCAGAGTGCCACCAAACTCCTGGGCCAAGCCTCAAAGTCAGAAATATTAGAAATGGCAGTTCTGCTCCTGCAGCCAGGACTAAGAGCATTAGACACCAGGTAGCACTCAAAGGACCTGAAATTGGAAAGAGAATTTCCAAGGTTGCCAAACAAAGAACACCTTTGCATTTTTGACCTGGAAATAGAGTTGCGGATTCTGCCAACACTAGTCCTCCCAGAACCTAGAACACACATGGTAAGGCCTTTGACCAAAACAACCTGACTTCCCTCTTGCGTCTCACCTGCATCAAGTTGTTTTTCATATGCTTGCAACATGGGAAAGATGTTAGGGAAAACACACCAAATCGAGAGGCAAACCCTTCACTTTGTGAAGGAGCAATGACGCATCGTTCATTCCAAGAAATATTTATGAATTAGAAGAAAGACTCGTTGAGGATGACTATCCAAATACTACAAACAATTAGACAAATATCCCTGAATTGGCAGTAGCTGGGGAAAAGGGGAGCTCATTTATCACTGCCTTTTTTAAAAAATGAGAATATAAGTGACCTATATTTATTCACCTCATAGAGAAATTGTGTCCAGAATACATAACAACACCCTGCCTTTTCAGACCCAACCATTCACACACAAGGATGCTATTTTCACTGTTTCATAAGAGTGATTTTTACAGTATACAGTAAATCATTCCCCTGACTTCTCTTAAACAAAGGGCACAGACCATACTTTCACTTTTTTGTGATGAGATTTGGTGTAACTGCTTGCAGAACTGTGAATGGTGATGGCTTCCATCCCCACACACCCTACTCCCAAGGCTAAGCTGAACCATGAGTTAGGCACATAGATACTTAATAATGCTACTAAGATGGACCAGACGCAGCTTCACTCCTACCTTGTCCTGCCTACCCCATATCTTCATCCTCACCAACCACACCAAAGCAGAGCTGTTCTCTGCCCCCAGGAATATTCTCTAGGTACCTAATGGCTTACTAAAGCACACAAGACTTCAGTCCCTTCACAGCTGGTTTTCATTTCCACAAACATCCACCCTATCACACTCATACCCCACGTTGCGTTCCAACAACCCCACTTCTAGCCATCAACCCTGCACCATGACCTCTCTACTCTCCTTTTCCTCTTCTGGCTTCTTATCCCTTATCTCCAGGTACTCTTCCCAAACTCCAGTTTGTGCATGTAAAAACTGACCTTATACTAACAATGCCAGTCAACGAATAAGTGCTTTCCTTGTAACACAGTGAGCTGCTATGTTAACTTCACGATGTTCAACCTTCCTCAATAGGCTGATATGCTGTTGTGTCTCCAGGGACTTCTACACACCCAATAAGGAAAAGGGCTTTCCCCAGCTACATCTGGGAATAGAGCCTTTACAGATACCCAAGAGCTGGTCAGTACTGTGCCTGTTTTTATTTCATCACAATGTTAATGAAAAGGCAGTATATTGATACAAGTTGGTCACAAATTTAAAACATTAGTATCTGTAAATATTTTCATCATACACCATCTCAGTGCTTTTAAAAACAGCAAAATATGCTCAGAAAATCAAACGATTTTTTGATGTTTTAATACCACTAAAACAATGATGCTAGGATTCTGAGCCTCACCCATTAGGGGTCAATAAGCTGTAGACAGCCAGATATGGGTCTTTTTGGTCCTCGTCAGTTCTACTCTCTCCAGAATGTATCTACATGTGTTTAATTGCTCCCTAAATATCACATACTTTAACAGCTGAATATAAATAAATAAATAAATAAATAATAAAGGAAAGAAACTCACCTAATGGACAAGGTCTGATCAGATATACTTCTTATTGCTTCTCATGAAGACTTTCCTTGTTCCACCTATTTGGTATGCACTCTTAGAATTAACTGTTTGCATTTCTATCAGCAGCTGTTTATAGAATGGGATGTGCCCTGTGCTTACTTACATAAAAGGACTGAGGAACAACAATGTACAGCCGTTCAACCAATTTCTAAATCAGCCTGCCAATCACAGTTGTCTTTTTTGTTACTGTTGTTGTTTTCTTTTTTTTTTTTTTTTCTTTTTAAAAAGATGACTGGTAAGGGGATCTTAACCCTTGACTTGGTGTTGTCATCACCAGGCTCTCCCAAGTGAGTTAACTGGCCATCCCTATATAGGATCCAAACCCGTGGCCTTGGTGTTATCAGCACCGCACTCTCCCGAGTGAGTCACGGGCCCACCCTTGTTGATTTCTAATTGTACTGCACTGTAATCAGTAAATGTGGTCTGCATAATATAAAATCTGGGTGAATTTGTTAAGACTCTTTAAGTTTTATAAGTGTTTCATGATTGCGTGAAAATAATCTCTACACCCTGTTTGTTGGATGCAAAATGACATACATACTAGTTTAAGCTAATTAGTTGTGGTTTCCAATCTTATATATCCTTATTTATATTTTCGCTACTTCATCTGTTAGTTTCTAAGAAAGGTGTGTTTAAAAACTGGATTATACTTATTTTTGGAAATAAACCCATAATGTCTTAAGAGGATGAATATAAAGCATCATAAAAGAGCAAGGCATTGCAGTTCTTAATCAGAGAGGCATTAAATCTGTGGTTTTCAATTTGTGCTCTGTGGAACCCTGGGATCCATGGAGGGACTTTAAGAGTTTTATAAACTTTTATTCAACATTTCCTTTTTCACCTGTATTGTTATTTTTTAAAAACTGGAATTAAAAAAGCATACAGTCAAATGAGTTATATACCAAATTTAGAGGTCTCCAAAGTGTTCACTTACGTTACTTGACTAAGTTACTTGCTTCTGCCTTTAGTGCATACATGTTACTTGAAGTTCTTATAAACATGTTATTGAGAGGCTATAATTTGCACTAGGCTTTTCTCTATTTTTTCCTTAATCAGAGGAGATTTATGTGTCCATTCTTGTGAAATTATTTAAGGAAACACATGTGAGCCACACTCAATAAATGACAGGCAAGGCTCAGGCACATGTTTTCAGCACGTTTGCTTTCATCCTGATTCAACAGCCAATTGAGCAATAAGGAATGAACATGATATGTTGCATGAAAACATTTTATTACCGATCACTGTAGAGATTATTTTATGTTTGGGGAGCTTCTTGTCTGATTCTATAAATATGATAGAGCTGTTGTAAGTTTGGGTTTCTTTTTGTCCATAGCAGATCAATGTCTTCACTGCCAACTGGATACTCCTGCATAGAGTCTCAGGAAACCTACAATATGTCATTGCAGCAAAACTTTCATTGCCTCAGAAAACTGCTCTGGTGCAGCTTGTTGCAAACTTTCTTTAGCAGTAAAACTATTTCTTCAGATAAAATCTTACACGGTACCCCAACATATAAAACAGATAAAAGTAGAACCATTCTACGTTTTGGAGTGAAGGCTAAGACTCTATCTGGTTAAGACCCCACCCCCAAGGCCTGTGCACCCACCAAGAACCTAACAAGGACTCCACTGTATACTTTTGGAGCATTAATGTGGAAAGCTCTACCTTCAGCCCAGCTCTGAATCATCTCATGTGCCTTTGGCTTTGTACCCAAACATTCCCTCTCTGCCTAAACACCTTAGATTGTAAACATCTCATTTGTAAAGTCTGCCAGGCTTTTTATTCAGCATCTCCTAAAGATGCCACCTCTCAGATCTCCCTCCTAAGACTTTTCTCATCTGAGAAGGAAGATCTGAAATGTATTGGGTGCCCCTGGTGAGAATTCCAAGAGGAGCCAACAGGAGGTTGAGAGAATGAGATGAGACTATAGGAAAGAGTCTTGGGGACAACCATCATTGGGTCACTCATGGGAAAGGAAGAGCTTTGGGTCTAGGGCTGAATAGTCCCGGAAACATCTAGGCCAAACTGGCCAAAAAGAAACCAAGAAGTAGTACCGACCTTGGGATAGAAAACCAGTGTCCTTAAAGAGACAGTAGAGGAAACTTTTGGGAGTATGTTTGTAACCAGTTACATTTGTGGTCCTTTCTTATATCTAAATGAACACATTGAGGCTATCAGAAAATACAACCAGATTAGTCTTGATGGGATCAAGACTCTACACTTGGTTGGAACACTCAAAATTCAACATATGCTTTGAGGAATACACTGAAATGTTGATACAGCAAACTTGAAATAACTGAAGATATATTATTTTGTGCTGTGTCAGAAGTCTCTCTATACTAAATTACGATACAGAATAGCATAAAGAGGTACAAAATTTTTAAAAAATACTGATCAAAGTAAAACTTAAAATTTTCTCTACTAACTTGATGTTTTCTATGAATTCAGAAGAAATTACTAGTATCGCGTTTTATCCACAGAACCCCTTGGCCCGCCTAATGGATCTGTCATGAGGAATGTTTTACGTGAAAGTGCTGTTAGTTAAAACCATTAGAAAGTTCCAGGGAAGGAGAAAAGGGCATGAGGAAGAGGGACAGAGAAATCCCTAGAGTTCCCTACCTAGCCTCATGTTAGGGTGGCACAGAATCACCAGAAGGCCACAGGGATTAAGTACAAATGGAGGCACCAGACGGGTAGTCAAAGCCATACCAAAGTTAAACACCAGGAACCTAAGGAACAGGTCAAAAAGGGAAGAGGTGGCTTATGGATTTGGGAGTCCTAGGGAAGAGCATTCCAGGAATTCGGGAGGACACATATCTATACAGACCAGGGAGACCATATATCTCATCAAAACCAGCAGTGACAGTAACTAGAAAAAGTATAGTAGTCATTGCTTTATCAAAAGCCAAGGAGCATCTCTTACTGTGTAAGTCATAGCCACTTACTCAATCCATTTCCTCTCCCCTGCTCAGCCCATCCAACTTCAAAGGCTCCCTAACTGTGCCAGCCAGGTTCCTTCACTAAGTTTCCTCTTCCTGCCTTGGGCAGACGGAAAGCTGAGCATCCAGGTTAAAACCTGATCCCCCAAGGCCATGCCTTGTCTCTGTCATCAGCTGAGCCTGGGATAAAGGCATCTATTGGAACCAAGCTCCTATTTTCTGAATGCACCTCTGAGAAAGATATTTGAAGCCAGGAGGTTAAGAACATAGGTGCAAACATGGTTAGGCAAGATAGTCACTCAAAAAGAATAAGAGACTTGTTTAAAACAAAACAAAACAAAACAAAAAGAATGGGGGAAAACCTTTATACAGATTTACTCACACTGAAATCAAGATTTTCTTTGGCAAAGGGACTATGAATCATCCAGAGAACAGCCAGGAGGGTGAAGGAAACTGTAGAAAGAGGAGCATGAACCATGAAGATGTAAGTACCTGTGAGTTTATAAGAAATCAGTAAGCAACATCTTTAGAAATTATGTTTGAGTGTCCAGAGGAAATTAAACAAACGTGTTTTAAAATGAGGATGAAATAGATTCTGTACATGAAAGAGATGACTATAACATAGTGAAAAGATTTTATAATCCACACATGAAACTCAATCTTATAATTCTATAATCATGTTTTAATATGTCCACATTTTAAAGTACAGTCACAGACTGCATAATGACATTTCAGTCAACGATGGACCACATATAGGACAGTAGTCAGAGCAAGAGTTTATAACATGTAGCTCAGGTGTGTAGTAGACTATACCATCTATGATGATTGCACAACAATGAAATCACCTAACGAAAGACGCATATCTCAGAATGTATCCCCATCGCTAAGCAATGCATGACTGTATAAAGTCAGCCTCTACATACCAACAAATTTGATTGCAAAGGTTTGTAAGTCGAGTGTTTTGATCTCAGGAAATATTTTCTTGACTTTCTAATACATATTTGTATATCACATAAAAAGTACAATTGTTATATAGCTATCAAGCATTAAAAATAAACCAAAAGTTCTACCAATAAAACCCAATAGTATTAATCAGTTTTCTTCGATACTTTCCTAAAATTTGATATATGAATGTCCAAGAAATAAGTTTTACATTTTAGAAATCTACTGCATAGACCATGATGAAGAAAATTATTTTGCATAGAAATTACACTTTTTAATTAGAAATACTGTCCCTTAATTTCTAGTGCCTCTAAGTAGTTAAAATACACATGCCTTTAGCTCCTATAATATAGTTCTAAACTGAAAAATTCTGACGCAGAATTTTAACATCTGTTCCTTCCTATTACTTCTAATCTAAAAGGACTTCATCTTATGTTCTCTGTAGGAGACAGACCCTCATTTAAAAAAAAAATGTGTAGGCTTCTTCTGTTAGGAAATTGGACATTTTTCACGTGTTATAATGGATAAGATTTTTTGTTTCATTCAGATGCAAAATGTTTATGAACTCAGGGGCAGCCCACATAAAGATAAAACAAAATCTGGTGCATAAGTCTTTCAGTGGATTTTCGTGACCCTTTGGAAATAGACAGAGTTGGAAACATAGGTTAGTTGTCAAAGTATGGGAATTTCTAAAGCATCTCACTGATTTAGGGAAAATTCACAAGAATATGTGAAATGAGGCAATACCAGAAAATGCAGCAAGCTGGTCATCACAACACACCTCCATGCACAGGTAACACGTGCAATTATTTGCATTCCCTTCACTTCTGAACACCTGGGCTCAGGTCTGAGGCTCTATTGATTGCCCATAGCAGACAAAAGGGAAGGGAAGTTGTTTCAATGGAAACATCTCCACTTACTTATGTTCCTTTTCTCACGGACCCAATAATTAACAGGATGACCATGAACTAATCCAAATGCTTCTCTATCCACCCGACTCTCATCCTGGAAGTCTGTCATCATAAATCACACCCTATTCTGGGAATTCCTTTAATCAATATTTTCTCAGTATATGTGAATGCTTTACCTTGCTTAATTTGTACAGGTCGTATGCCACTTCTAAGTACCCCACTCCCATCTCGTGAGTGTGTCTCATCTCTCTGACCAAGTTGCATATTTCCTGAAGACTGTTTTCTTGTGTACTGCCTTTCCACTACCCCTCACCAGTGGACTGACAACTGGCCAGCTGTCACCCCAATGCTAATTGTGTCTACCATCTGGCTTTCTCCAACAACTTCTCCCTTCCTCTGGTTCTTTCTGTTCCCCTCTGATTTCATTCAGAAGTGACTCAAAACTCACTTGGGATTCCACCGATAGCTGCACTTTTTGGTAAATTAAACTATATTTGCATTCACCTCAACAGTACCTGATAAGCAATTGGTATTGTCCAATTGCTTGGTATGGGTCCAGTACTGTGCTAGCAACTGTGGATGGCAGGAAAGAAACATATGATCTTGCCACTCCTCTCAAGAAGTTGTAATCAGGGTGAGAAAGCAAGATGAACTCATTTACAAACAAGGACAAATAAGACAAAATGATCAGGGAGCAAAATGTCTAGTACACCACATACAACACCCAGCATGGGATATCAAAAGTGAAACAGCCTTGCAGTCAGAAGACATGAACTCTCTTACTTCCTAGCTGTGTGACCTATCGTGAGTCACAGAGCCTCTCTCAACCTGTTTCCTCAATATGGGAATATTTATTTAACAAGACTATCAGAAGGATTAAAGCATATATTGTAAGAATGTGTGTTATAAACTGTAAACAACTGGGTTCACATAAGATGTTGGTTTTACAAGACAGGTAGACCCTGGGAGGTCAAAAAGGAGGAGCAATCTTCAACCAGGAACTATAACCTGAGCTACCTTCAAAGCCAGGCAGGATTTAGGTAGACGGTAAGGAAAGACAGCATGTTTGGTGTGAGGGCATGTTTTGGCTTCAATTTAAAAGTATTGAGGGCCGGCTGGTGGCTCACTCGGGAGAGTGCGGTGCTGATAACACCAAGGCCATGGGTTCGGATCCTATATAGGGATGGCCGGTTCACTCACTGGCTGAGCGTGGTGCTGACAACACCAAGCCAAGAGTTGAGATCCCCTTAAAAAAAATAATAAAATAAATAAATAAATAAAGTATTGAGGAGCCCTGCTAATCACTTCAAAGGCTACAAATGGAAATAAGATATAATCTTTCCCCTCAAAATTTATAGTCATATTGAGATAAGACAAATACACTAGTAACTATAAAATTGGCTATAAAGCCAAAGGAATGCTTAGCTGGACGACTGTCCCATCAGTGTGTGGGGTTCTAGTTCCTCCACTACTATCTGCGTATGATCCTGCGTGGGTTACTGACCTTCTCTGGACCTTGTTTTCTCAAATATGAAATAAGAGGTTTGAACTCCATGTTCTATTCCCAACACAAACATTCTACGCTCTGTGATTCTAGTTTATGCTGTGTGATTCTAGTTTAGCCATGAGAAATGTAAGTGGGTTCATGGTGACAGCTGTCCTCTGTATCACCTCTCACTCCTTGTAGAAGAGAATGTAGACAAGGGCAGCCACAGTGGGAATGGGAAGGAAGGGATCCAAGAGACATTAACTTAAAAATAACAGAACACAGTGCCACATTGGGTGGAAACGGAAGTGGCAAAAAGAACTATAGAGAATGAAGCCTAGGTGGCCAGGACTGCAAAATAGTATTGCTACAGACACAGGATATCTGTGGTGGGGAAGGAAGAGCACTGGGGTGAGCATAGGTGTTTAGGGGTAGGAATGAGATTTTTGGAGAGGAAGTAATATGAAATTGAATGGGGCAGGTTCAGTGTTAGAGATCAGCAAAGCCACATCACAGAGAAATACTTGAAAATCATCCCCATTCCCTATGGCTCATTTACCTCTCCATCCTTGGGACAGAGGCAGAGTGGATGACAGTGACAGGTCCATACAGAGGGCATGATTGTACCAACTACAGAAAGGAATCACACCGTTAGTTCAGCGTGAACAAGACAAAGGATCACAACACGGTGTTCTCAGCCAAACTAAAGTACACAGGACAGGATGGGCAGTCCCCGCTGTGCTGATATTGCTTCATTTCCAGACATCATTCCTCTGTTGTAAGGTACTTTATCTGGCAGTGAGTAAAAGGGAAACGTCAGGAAAGACAGCTGGAGGTTTCTCTGCCTGCGCAGCATTCTCTCCTCTGGGAGCCACATTAAGGCATCTCCTCAGAGTGAAAACATAGGTCTTGCCCATCTGACTACATGATAACAAAAACACACACTGGCTAGGAGGAACATTTTCCTCCAGCTCCTTCTCTGCCTCTCCCACTCTCCTTGAAACAGTTACCACTTTTACCACTGATATTAAGAAATGTTAAAACCCATCTCTAATTACTTAACGTCTGTGGGTTTTCTGAGGAAGAGAATTAACTTTACCCTGTCTGCTATGTTTTCATTCTCATTTAAAACAACACTGCTGTAAATATGCATATGTATGTCTCTGATGCATACCAGCAAGAGTTTCTCTAGGAAATTCCTTCCCAACCTTTTATATCATATTTGTATGACCTACGGGGCAAGTGCTCATGATCAAAGGCAACAAGTCTGAGGGATCCAGCAAGACCAGGCCCTGCCCAGGCACCCTAAGAGAAGAGGGGTACCATATCTCAACACATCTGAACCAACGCAGTGCACACCAGGGGGAGTGCTGCTCGAGAGGGGATGTCAAAGAGTGAAACTCCTGGCCCACGGGTATGTGAATGCTCAGTGACACAAGTGCTGTAGCTTGGATGCCCCCCAACCTCACTGAGGATTAAGCCCCCCTGTTAACTGTGGAGGGTGGGAATCCTACATGGTAACTGAAAGGTGGGGCCTTGAAGAGGGGATTAGATTGTAGGAGCATGCTGTAGTGAATGGATTAATAACAGTGGTCAGGGGCACGGTTCTGAAGGCTTGAAAAGAAGAACACATGAGAGGTGAGTCTCTGCTTCTAACATATTGCAATGTGAGACCCTGGGTCACTGTCACCACCACCAAGACCCTCACCAGACGTATGCCCTGGACTTTGGACTTCCAGCCTCCAAAACTGTAAGCAATAAATTTTGTTTTCTTATGAATTATCTTGTTCCAGGTATTTTGCTATAAGCAAAAGAAACAGATAAATATAACAAGATAATGCCAAATTATCCACTATAGTTGTTTTCCACTCCCATTTCATATCTTCACCAACATTTGGTCTTTAGTGCCAGACTTCTCAAAATGGTAACACATCGTGATCTAAATTAGCATTTCTCTGATTGCTAATGACGTTGAGCATCTTTTTTAAAATTTGATGGCCATTCAGTTTTCTCGTATAAAAATTCACATTTATGTCCTGTCCTTTCCATATTTTTCTATTCGGTTGTCCTTTTCTTTTGAACATGCAGGACTTCTTCATATATTCAGGATACTAACTCTTTGTCAGTTACATATGTTGCAAATATATTATTCCTGTTTGTGGTTTGCTTTTCTGCTTTTTTAATAACTCATTGTCTTAAAGTAGTCAAATTTATCAATATTTTTTATACCTAGTCTTCTTTATATCATGTTGAAGAAATCTTTCTTTATCTAAAATGATAAAGATATTCTTATATATTATTTTCCTAAAGGTATTGCTTTTCCTATTGAAATCTTTAATACATTGGGAATTTAAGGTGTATGTGGGTATCCAATTTCATTATTTTTCCCTTAAGAATACCCAATTGTTATGGCACCATTTATTGAATAAAATTATCCTGTCCCCAGTAATTGCCATATATGGGTAGATCTGTTTCAGGACTCTTTATTCTGTTCCATTATTCATTTTGACCATCCCTGGGCCAATGCCACAATGCCTTAATTACTATGACCTTATAATACAACTTCACATCTGGTGGGACTTGTTCCCCATCTCACTATGGACATTCCTGACCTTTCACTCTTCCATCTAAGTTCCTGAAAAACCATATGGGGATTTTTATTGAGATTTCATTAAATCTATAGATCAAATTGAGAAAATTGACATGTTCATGATATTTAATCTACCTGTCCATGTACATGTATATTTCTCCATTTACTTATGTATTCTTTAATGCCTTTAAAAATGTTTTCAGTCATTTTCCTCCGGCTTTCACCCATTCTAACTCAATCCGGTGCCATCAAGCTTCTTTTGAGGCCAAGCCTGAGAATGCGAAGCAGAGAGGTAGAACCAAAATTGGGGAGAATGCAGGGTTGTGCTGATGGGTCTCCAGTTTTCTGATGCACAGATAACATAGGAGCTCTTGGCATGGTTGGCTGTAAGTATGTGATTCCATAGGAGCATGAGTGAGAGTCTGAAATGAGGATACACCAACTTTTAAATCTATGAACACTTTATCTGAAAGACGATTTGCCACAATGAGGGTGTTAAGGAAATAAAGGAATTATACTCTCAGAGATATCAGAAAAAGATACATGGGTCTTGGAAAATAATTACTCAAAATATACATGGAAGGAATAAAATTGAAGGCTGTTTTTCTTAGAGAACATCATTTGTCAGGTTTATTAGATCAAGAATTTGAAGATTTATATAATCAGATACAGGTAGTCCTTTCTTTGCACAGTTCCAACATGCATGAATATCCGTTACCAGAGTTTAAATACTATCAGTCCCTAACAACATGGTTAAAATTTCAGTTACCGCAGTATTAACTGAAAATAGTTGCATAAACTTTGCCTCTAGCTCTTTAGTCCGCAGATCATTACACAGATAAAAGATGTGCATCATGATCAGTGACCAATCACATCTCTTCTTTCCAAGTCTGTTGGTCACTGAGCATCTTTGTTATTCAGTTCACACACACATAGCAAAGCACAAAGTGCATCACTGTGCTGTCTCCTTGTCTCCCAGATATTAAACTCATGTGACAGTGTACAAAAGTGGATAATCAAAACTGGTCAACAAAAATGACAGGGGAGCAAAGAAACAAAAAGTGATAATGCTGGAAATGAAACTGGACGTGATTAGAAGAGGTGAAAATGTGACAGCAAAGCAATGATAGGTCAAGACGTAGGCAGGTATGAAGCTACAGTACGAACCATACTGAGAAACTCTGATGAATATAAAGAACAAGGTAAAGTTGCTTTGGCATTTTTTAGTTTAAACTGCACTAGGAACAGAAAGCCGCCTGTGGTTGAAATAAAGTGTTTACTTCTGCTTTCAAGAAGACTAATCAAAAACAAATCATAGTTTGGCTACCATTCAAGCCAAAACATTCACGTTAGTTGCTTTGTTGAAAGAAAATGGTAATTACAAGGAGACAAAAAGAACTAGTAAAGGCTGGTTTCATAGATTCAGAAGGTATCTGGTGAAGTTTGCAAGCTCATATAAGGATGCTATCATGAACATGAAATTCATACACGGTTTCCAAGAATTACTGGCAGTCCTTGATTTGCATGGTAGTGCAACACTACCATGCAAAAAGCTTTGCTGGATTTGGATGGAATGTTATAGAAGACATAGCTGACTATAGGAATGTTGTCACTGCTGCAGTTCAAAAGGCAGTTCTAGATATGCAGCCAGAGGACCTTAGTGAATTAGAACCTATAGGCATAAATGAGGAAAGTGATTGTAATGTGAAGGATGAAAATGTCTCAGAGGAAGTGATACCAACAAAAAATTCACATTAAGGGAACTCTAAGAGATATTTGATGACATTGAACATGCAAAGGATAAAATTTTGGATCCAAACTTAGGAGTATGACAGTTAGCCAAGGCATAGAAAAGATGCTTGCTCCTTTTGATCAGTTATATGATGAGAAGGCCAGCGCTGTTGAAACTACTCTATATAAATTATTTATAAAGAAATAAAACACTATAATTTTCAAACAACTGTTTTCAAATTTTACAAAAGAAGATATACAGATGACACATAAGCATATGACATGATGCTCAATATCATATGACATTAGGGAGCTGCAAATTAAAACAACAATGAAATATTACCTATTAGAATGATAAAATCCAAAGCACTGACAACATCAAATGCTGGCAAGGATGTTTAACAACAGGAGCTCTCATTCATTGCTAGCGGGAATGCAAAATGGTACAGCCACTTTGGAAGACTGTTTGGCAGTTTCTTACAAAACTAAACTTACTCTTACCATACAAGCCAGTAATCACACTCCTTGATGTTTAACCCAAATGAGGTGAGGACAAACGTGTGTTCACACAAAAACCTGCCCATGGACATTTATAGCAGCTTTATTCATAATTGTCAAAAGTTGGAAGTAACAAGATGTCCTTCAGTAGGTTAATAAATAAACTGTGGTACATTCAGACAATATTCAGACAATGGGATATTATTCAGATCTAAAAAGAAATGAGCTATCAAGCCATGAAACTACATGGAGGAATCTTAAATGCATATTACTAAGTGTAAGAAGCCCATCTGAAAAGGCTATATACTGTAAGATTCCAACTATGTGACATTCTGGAAAAGGTAAAACTACGGACAGAGTAACAGTGGTTATCAAGGGTTGCGGGGAGGAAGAGATAAATAGGCAGAGAACAGAGGATTTTTAGGGCAGTGAACCTATTCTGCTGATACTATAATAGTGGATAGATGTCATTATACATTTGTCAAAATAGTGGACAGATGTCACTACACATTTGTTATACAACACCAAGAGTGAACCCTAACATAAACTATGGACTTTGGGTGATAATGATGGGTCAATGTAGGTTCATCAATTGTAACAAATGTACGTTCTATAGGTCAAATGAGTCCCCCAAAAATTCACATCTTGGAAACTTCATTCCCTTTGTATCAGTATTAAGAGGGTGGGAAATCCAATTCTGATATTCGAAGGTGGGGCCTTTGAGAGATTGGATTGTGAGGACTGTGCCCTCGTGAATGGATTAATCCATTCATGTAGTAATAAGTGTGGGCTGTGGCTTGATAAGGAACACATGAGAGAGCTTTTGCCATTTTTGCCATGTGATTGCCTACATCACCACAGAACCCTGCAGAGAGTCACCACCAAGTGAAAGGCCCTCACCAAATATGTTCCCTGAACCCTGGGCTTCTCAGCCTCCAAAACCATAAGAAATAAATACCTTTATAAATTACCCAGTTTCAGGTATTCTGTTATAAGCAACAGAAATGGACCAGCTAATACAGTATCACTCTGGTATGGTGGTATGAGGTGTTGATAGTGGGGGAGGCTGTGCATAGCGGGGTGCGAGGGAAGAGGTACGTGAGAACTCTCCACACTTTCAATATTACTGTGAACCTAAACTGCTCTAAAATATAAAGTCTATCAAAAGAAATGAAATCTTTTTTTAAAGTTTTCAATAAATAATTTCTCTAAAGAAAGATCTACGTTTTTCAACTTATGAATTGGTACTTTATATTTTTGTCAGTACTGTAAGTGATATCGTAAATTTACATCTTTTATTTGTTACTTTGCCACACTGATTCTAAGAATTTGTTATACATATTAGGTAAAAATAAATTTTGTCTCTTCTTTTCTAATTTTTATACCTTTTATTTATATTTCCTGTCTTACTGTGCTAGTTAAAACCTCCAAAAAAAAAAGTGAACAGACATGGTGATACAGGCAGTGTTGTCTTGATTCCAATGTTTCACTGTTAAGAATAACATTCACTGTAGGCTTTTTCTACACATATTGAGGAGATGATGTGATTTTTCTCCTTCAGTCTGTTAATCTACCAGTTTTTACATTTGTTCTCCTTTTGATATATATCTTTCCTTTCTTCTAGTTTTCTTCTCTCATTTTCCTGGCTTCTGCTATTGATTTATACTTTCTACCCAGGATTTCTCTTCCCAAGTCATTGTTTCCTCCTTGTACATTCTCCATGGAGTAGAAGATGGAGGAAGTAGTTCTCAGAGTAATTAACAAGTATTTCAGTGTCTAAAAAATGAAATACCTAATAAGTGCCAGGTTCTTGAGGTGCTCTCACCCAAAACCAGTCTTCAAATGTACCACATTGCATTTACATAGGTTGCTCTTGTCTTGGGCTAAAAATAAAGGTTAATTGAGATGCAGTCACTTAGAGGCAGAAGTAATTATTACAGAAAGTTTTCAACTAAGAGGGTGTTTCGCCCTTCAAAGAAACATCAAAAGTTCATTAGCTATCTTTTGAGTTTTCTTTTCAATACTATATTTGACTTTAAGCACTAGGGCTTGAGATCCTCCATTATAACACCTAGAAATTAGATTTCAAAAATGGCAAGCATATAAGAGAGATAGGAATGATGCTATGTCTTTTGTAATTCAACACTATCTGTTAAAGGGGCGAGGCCATGTCTCAAAACCACATCTTAATTTTTTTTTTCCTTATGTTTGGTGACTGGCCAATACAGGGATTGAACCCTGAGAACTTGGTGTTATCAGCACCATGCTTTAACCAACTGAGCTAATTGGCCAGCACCTTAATTTTAAAAATTAAAGAAGTTGGTGCCAAATTTCTAAACTCTGGCTATTAATTTAGGACCTACTTTAAAAAAAAAAAATTGCCAAGTTTTTTTCATTAGCCTATAGTATATAATTATCTTAAAGTCTGTATTTCATTTAACTCTATGAAATGCATCTATTGAACAAAGAGTTAGAATAGGCATGATCTAAAAATGAAAAGGGGCACTTACGCAAAACAAGTAGAAATCAGCAAACGACTCCATAACAAAGTTCTAGAATCTTTAGTCCTAAGAAAAGCACATTAAACAGGACAAGAGAATACAACAATGTAGTCCATCCCTGACTCCAAAGAGCCCCCAACTACTACCAGCAGTAAATTTTCTAAAAACAGTAAATCCTCGTTTTGCGAGTTCTACAAACACTTCATCACTCTCAGTACTTAAACGCTTTTCAGAACTCTAAAAACTAGACTAGATGGAAATCTGATATTTTAACAGAACTTAACTTGTTCTGGAGAAAAACAAACTTGGCTACCAAAATTATAAAGCATAGGATGATGTGGGAAAGGGTTTTACTGTCTATGACACACACATGAGTATTCCCAAGAAATATATATGCAAAGTCCTTCAAATATAACAGATATTAAATGCAGAACACATACATACCGATCCAAAAGCTGTTAATAATTTTAAATGAAGTTTGATACGTGAATTGGCCTCTGCTGACAACCTAAAGATATACCAGCAAAGCTTGAAGCCACTGAGGCAGAAGAGCCTGTTTTTTTTTTCATCCAGCAATCCACGTGTCTGTCCAACGCATGAACCAGACATGGACACAGACCAAAACTCAAGCTGGGATCAACAAGGGGTTGCTTTGTCCCTGCTGATATGAGATGGGCACCACCAACCAGATGCCATTCAACCCACATCAGGGACAGGAGAGCCTGGTCTGAGTGGTTGAAATTCAGGCAGCAGCTTAGGAGCACATCATCAAACATCTAACAAACAGGCAATGAGGACATGCCACATACTTGTCACTACATTAAGCACCAAGAATGTGGCTCTAGAACAGCAACAGCCTGATAGATAAGCTGTAAATGAAAAGGAACAATGAAAATGCAGTGAAACAAGAACTGTAACAGAAGTAAGCACAAAACGCTGGGGAAGCAGACAAGCTGGGGGATGGGGCCAGAAGGAGGAGGAGAAGCCCTCTATGCCTGGGCAGAAATCAGAAAAGCTTTAGTAGGGCATCTGAGCCAAGGACTAAATTCAAAATGTGAATGTCCATACCAGCCAGCCACCAAAAAAAAAAAAGAGCATCCAGGCACACCAAGGGACAAGTGACAAATGTGAGTGGACGAAAACTATACAGTGCACAGGATAATGTGGAGAAGAAAGACTTTCCCTCATATGTTAGTCAAGTTAGCATTGTCCTTTAAAGATAACAAAAGCTATAAACAAAATGATCATTGATGCCAATCCAAAAGGTGTAACTGATTTTTGATGAAATTTGGTAAGGGATGCCTGATATTCAAAGTACAAAAAAATAGACCAGGTTTAAAGCCATGGAGATGGAGCACATGTGTTGGGCTGAACAGGGGTGGGTTGCACTGCAAAGGTGTAAGAAGCTAAAGGCGGTCACTTGTGGTGCATCGAGGGGACTTCAGCAGATGGACATGACTAAAGGGGTGCACGGAGATGGGGGAGGGTGTGCCCAGAACAGAGGCTGAAAAGATGGGAGAGGGCTTGGGACCTAAGCCTGAAAGGACTCTGAGATGGCATTAAAACATTTGTGTGTGGGCCGAGCCCGTGGCGCACTCGGGAGAGTGCGGCGCTGGGAGCGCAGTGACGCTCCCACCGCGGGTTCGGATCCTATGTAGGAATGGCCGGTGCACTCACTGGCTGAGTACCAGCCATGAAAAAGACAAAAAAAAAAAAATTGTGTGTTTTCCTCTGGGCGATGGAAAGGCACCACAGGCTCTCACGTAGAAGAGGAATATGAGACTTTGCCTAAGAAAGATCTGTCTGGCAGCCATGAGACATCAGGAAGCTATAGCATTATGGACTGAATGTTTGTGTCTCCCCAAAATCAATAAGTTGAAATCTAACCCTCAATATGAGGGTTTAGAGGTGGAGATTTGGGGAGGTAATTACGTCGTGAGGGTGGAACCATCATGAACTGAATTGCGCCCTTATAAGAAGAGGCCAGAGAGCTATATTTCTACCATGCGAGGATACCATGAGAAGTCAGGAATCTGCAACCTAGAAGAGGGCCCTCACCAGAACCCACCCATGCTGGCACCCTGATCTCAGACCTTCAAGTCTCTAGAACTGTGAGAAGTAAATGTCTGTTGTTTATAAGCCATCCAGTCTATAGTATATTGTTATAGTAGTTCAAACTAAGACATATGGGGAGAGATGGTGAGGGTCTGAATTGTGTCAGTGACAGTAGGGATAAAAAGTAAGAGATTAAGATACACTTAAGAGGTAGAAATCAATATAACTTCTTAACTGACTAGTATAGATGTTAAAGATAATCAAAACTTTTAGTTTGGTAACTGAGTAAATGGTACTGTCATTAACCGAGATGGGAAAAGATGGTTTAAGAAGATGATGATTATTATAACTAACACTGAGCACTTTTCTAAACACTTTAAAGTACTATCACATTTAGTCCTCACAACAACTCTGTAAGGCTCCTAAGGTACGGATACCAATACACATCAGAAAACTGATACACAGAAAGGTTAAGAAACTTGCCCAAGGTCATACAGCCAGTAAATGGCAGAACCAAGATTTGAATGCAGGCACACTCTCAACTATTACATACTCTATGGGACATAACCAATTAAATGTCCCTCATGTCTGAGAGACATCTAGGAACTTGTGTTTGGTATTTGGAAAACAAAACTAGAGCTCAAAAGAAGAATAAGGGTATGAATTTTAGAGTCATCAACATGGTTGTATTTTGTGAGGCCATGAGCCCCATGAGATGGACATCAGAGTGAAGAAAGATCCCAGAAGGAAACCAGGAAGGAGAGTTTGCAAGCAGTGCTAGTCCACAGGCTGGGTTGGCCACCAAAGCACAGAGGTGAAAGCTCAAAGCAGTCTGGACTTTCTCCTTGTGAAAACATGGAATCCCTTCACTATTTGCGTCTGATGAATCCAGTTAAAGGACAGCCACAGATCCCTGCCCAGATTACTTCAGCAAGAAGGGAAGCCTGATAGAGTATGAAATGGTGAAGGCAAGAAAAAACAAACAAAAAATTGGTATTCTCAGCTCTCAGAAGGATGATCTGTATCCATGTCAGAGAAGCAGCAGCAGTGTGAGGTCCTCTCTCAAGTAGCTCCTCACCTCATTCATCACCCGCTGCCTGCCAGCCCCAGTCTCTGCCAGGACCTCTGCTCTGCCCACCCAGCAGGGCCCCAGCCATGCGGCAGCAACGCCAGGGGCATCGAAGAAAGCATCTTCTGGCAAAAACGGTGCAAATAAATAATGGCCCCCGCGATAATCAGCTTTTGTTTTTAATGGGCTTCATATGACTCACCAACTACCACGTATGCTATACCCCAGGCTCTGGCTCTAAATTAACAAGGTTCAGAGGGAGGAAGAAGGAAAGAAGCAAAAGATGGGCAGATAGCCCAGGAAGCTTTAATCCTAAGAGAAAACAGAAACAAGGGTGGCAGGGGAGCACTGGTGACCATTTCCTCTTTGAGCACTCAGACACGGAGGGTCTGGAGAGGGCAGAAGCTGAAACAGCAGCAGAGCAAGGCAGCCCGCAGCTCCCCTGGAACCTGCTAATGTGATCAGGCCTGGTTGCCATGGTGCCATCGTGGGCTGCAAGGTTTCATCAGCCTGTTCTTTCCCTTTCTGCCACAGTTCCTGTCTTGTGGGCATCAGCAGCAAGAAAGAAGAAAAAAATGTTTGTACACTAATGGCTGCAGAGTCACTGAACACTATGTGCAGAAGGGACAAGGAGAAGGTGGTAGAGACAGAGAAAACAAACAAGATGGGAATAAACACCTTTAGAATATATTAAATACAACCTGGATGTATGAATGAGATCCCATCATAAACACTCCTCTCCAAGACTTTTTTTTTTTTGGTATTTATAAACCAAGAATCTTGACAGAGATCATCAGCTTTTACTCAAGGCTCTTTCCTACAATGACTTCTGATAATGGGGCTCTGGGTTCACTCCTACATGAAAAGCATGAGCTTGTGCAAAGAAAATACACACTCACGAAGTTAGATCCATGTATTTGACTAAACCGTGGGTTCATGAGCAGAAACCATGTCTTATTCGTCTTCCCACACTCAACATCCAGCACAGTCCAGGTGCTGGGTTTAACAAACGTTTATTGCAAGCATTTGGAGGCAAATCTTTAAAATGTGATATTATGAAATGTTTAAGACATATCTGGTACAGATTGAATTGTTTTCTCTCCAAATTCACATGTTGAAATCTTAACTCCCAGTACCTCAGAATGTACCTTTTTTGGAGATAGGAACTTTAGACAGGTGATCAAGTTAAAAAGAGGTCACAGGGGCTGGGAGGACCCATGATCCAATATGATTGGTGTCCTTATGAGAAGAGGAAATTTGGACACAGACATGCACAGAGGGAAGATGACATAAAGAGACACAAGGAGAAAATGGCCATCACCAAGCCAAGGAGACAGGCCTGGAACAGATTCTCCCTCACATCCCTCTGAAGGAACCAACCCTGCCTACACCTTGATCTTGGAGACAATAAATTTCTGTTGTTGAAGCCACCCAGTTTATGGTACTTTGTTACGGCAGCCCTAGAAAACTAATACAATATCCAAACGTAGAGAGAATTGTATAATAAAACCTCCCATCATATGCGTCTCCCAAGTCTTTCACTCCTGCATACTTCATGATGCACCTCTAAAATAGGGGACTGGCCGGTTAGCTCAGTTAGTTAGGGTATGGTACTGGTAACACTAAGGTCCAGGGTTTAATCCCTATACCGGCCAGTTGCCAAAAAAACAAAACAAACAAAAAAAATATACGGACCTTTCCTTACATATCCACAATACCCTATCAAACCTAACAAAATTAACAATAATTTGAAGGCAGGCTTAATTCAGAGAAAAAATATACCTTACACTAAAACACATACTTACATTCTTCCAATAAAGCTATTAATAATACTAAAAATGAAATTCCAATAAGCTTGAATTTTTGTAAATAAAATTCTCAGTGGATAGCAAGACTTTTAGAGTAATTCAATTCCTTAGTCAGTTCTCTTACTCAACATGTTATCTGAGAATAAAAACCTTGTTACTTTATTAAAGTACAGAAAAGAAAGGAAGAATGCAGGAAGTATTCACACCTACTCCCCGGTCGTTGAAAATGCACTTTCCAAACTAATCCCAAGAAATTTAGCAGACATTGTGAAGTCTTTGGTTAAAAAAAATAATACTATGTGAATGATATTTTATGCTAAAATGCACGTAGTTTGACATGTGAAAACTGACATGGCAGAGGTCAAAACCACTATAAGAAAAAATAATAAATGCGAAACCATACCTTAAGAGGGTAGAGAACCGTTCGTTGTGTTTTTCTAAAACTTTAGAGACCTGGAGTTGCCAACACTTCAACAAATGACAACTTCCAATCACATGTCCTCTTCAGGAAGTTTACTTTTTGTCTAATGTTAAGATAAAAAGAAATGTTAAAGTCAGAATGGCCTACTTATAAAAGTTTTTCAAAAGGATCTTTGAAAAGCAGTTCGCTCCATCAACTTTCAAAATCAGGCATCTCTGTAAAAACCCACAATCCAGCTAATGAGTCTCAGCTGTTCGTCATATGGCCCTGCAGACCAGTCAAGTGATTTTGCTCCTTTCAAGCTTACTAAGATCCAATTCGACTGGCCTCTCAGACAGAGGGTGGCTTTATTAACCACTTCCAGTGTTGGAAGACTAGTACTTCAACTCTTTCTTCCTCCCCTACCCCTGAATCAAAAAAAGAGGACATTTGTTTTCTTAAGAAACCATCTTGAAAAGCATCATATTCTCAACGCAAAGGTTATATTAATATTGTTTCTTTACAAATGCAGTGCCTGAACCAGACAAACAATTTGGGAGTTCAAATGGAAGGGCCAAGAGGGATAGGGCTGGATTACATGCTACACCTTGCTCCTCGCCTCCAGGCCCATAAGTAAAACTGTCTTCAGGGGGATACACCCAGCTGTCCCAAATTCAGCATGTCCTGCAACTCAGCTTACCGCCTTTGCTCTTCTTCCCAAACCTGCTTCACACCCACTTCTCTTCCTGTGTCTTGAGTAACACAATTCCCACACACACACTCCTACAAATCTGATGGTCCTCACTGACTCCTTCCCCTCCCACTTCCAATTGGCCACCAAGTCCTAAGGGTCTTTCCTCTTCTTGCCTTTATTGCAAGTTTTTATTATTTTTTGTCTGGATGGCTATAATAAACCATTTGGTTTTCTGATCCCCACCCTAGTCCCACCTCGGATCCATCCTCCACACGGCACCAAAGTGATCTTCCCAAAAGGCAAATGGAAGTCCATCAATCTCCTCTGTAAAACCTTTTAATTGCTCCCTACAACCTCTGCAATGAAATTTCTACTCCTTAGGCTTCTTCCTTCAGTATCACTCCAGGTGATTCCAATACACACTAAATTGTAAGAGCCACTGCTCTGCACCCTCCAAGTTTTGTTCACCAACAGACTTAGTTAGCCCTTTGGCTCCTTCTTCTACCAGCAGTGCTGAGTTAGACGCCCCTTCTCTGTGCTTCTCTGTGCTTACTATTTCTAGAACTGGTCACCCCTGTATGATAATTATCCAATTTATTTCTTGGTCTCTCTTGCCAGTTTGTGAATGTCTTGAAGGCAGGGATTGTGTCTTATTTATCTTTGATTCATTCATCCCACAATCACCTATTGAGCACTTATTACTCATTGGGTAAGACTCTGAGCATATATCTAATCAATCTATCCCTTGCCTCTAGGGGAAGCTACCTCTCATTTTAGCTCAACGTGTGACTGAAGACTCAATATGTCAAATCTACAAAATCCAACCACAAACCTCAAGAACTATGGACAACTAAAAAAGTCTGAACCTAACCAGTTTGACATCTCTCATGGTAAGTGAAATGGAATTTTTGTTTCATATGTGATGCTGACTGAGATGTATAGACATGGTTTATAAAGGGAGAAATGGTGACTGAAATTTTCATGAAAATTTATGTATTACTTTTTATTATCTCTCAACAATGTCTAGAATTTGGAGAATAATTTTGTAAGTAAATGTACCAAGAATTTTAAATACTAGATTAAAATTCATTCATGTTAGCTTATTTTAATTGCAATAGAAGTTGAGTAAAATTTTATTTTTGCACTTCTCAACATTCAGTGTGTATGAAAATCTCCTAAGTCTCTTTTAAAATGCTAATTCTTTTTTTTTTTTAATAAAATGCTAATTCTGATTCAATATGCCTATGTGGCGCGCAGGGTTCTGTATCTCTAACAAGCACTGGAGTGATGCCCTAGTAATACTGATGTTTCTAGTCCTAGAACTACACTTGGAACAGCAAGTAAAATTTAGACGATACTATTTTTCATGAAGTTGTTGGTCTTCCCTTCAAATCAACAAAAACTTTTTTGGATACCTTTGCATTGAAAAGCTTTCTAAAATGTCTTTCAAACTTTAGGATAAAGATGGCATACTAAATATGAACATGTAGTTCAGCTACCTCCCAAAATCTCACTAACATAATAATAAAGAGAGTTTCATTTCTTTTAGACATAAACTCACAAGGACAAAGATCAGGTGAGTGGAAGCAACAAAATGTTGGAAGCTAGAAAGTAGATGAACAAAAGGTAACTGGTTAGCAGCCCTGGGAAAGCTGACCCCTTATCTGCCAGTAGGGAAATCCAAGAAGCAACTCATCATAGACTCTCCAGAAAGTGTCAGGGATTCAGAGTTCCAAAATCTTTGGAAATTGGGAGATGGCAAATTTGGGGCTCCAAACAGACAGAATGGTGGAAGTCTGATTAAGAAGCAGCTCAGCACACCAAGAAAAGAAGAAAGGAACAAAAAACTTCAAAACAGAGAACAATGAAGAAAATGGCAATAATAAATCCTTACCTATCAATAATTACTTTCAATGAAAATGGATTAAGTTCTCTAATCAAAAAACATAGACTGACAGAATAGATTTAAAACCAAATCCAACTATTTACTGCACATAAGAGATTCACTTTAGATTTAAGGGCAAACATAAACTGAAAGTGGAAGGGTAGAAAAAGATATCCCATGCAAATGGAAACCAAAAGAGAGCAGTGGTGGCTGTACTTGTCAGAATAGACTGAGTCAAAAACAGTTACAAGAGACAAAAAGATACTTATATAGTGATAAGGGGATCCACACATCAAAAGGATATAACAATTGTAAATATATATGCACACAACATTGGATCTCCTAAATATATACACAGCAAATGTTAGACAAACTGAAGGGGAAAATAGTCAACAATACAATAATAGTAGGGGATTCCAATATGCTGATTTCAACAATGGATGGGTTATCCATACAGAAACTCAAGAAAGAAACTGTGGACTTGAACAACAGTATAGAGCAAATGGACCAAAGAGACATATGCAGAACATTCCATCCAACAACAACAGAATACACATTCTTCACAGGTTCACATGAAACATTCCCCAGGATAGATCACATCTTAGGTTACAAAACAAGTCTCAACAAATAAAAGAAGATTGAAATCATATTAAGTACCTTCTCTCACCACATTGATATGAAACTAAAACCAATAACAGGAGAAAAATTGGAAAATTCACAAATATGTGGAAATTAAGCAACACACTCCTGAACAACCAATGGGACAAAGAAAATCAAGAGGGAAATCAAAAAATATAAGACAAAGGAAAATGGAAGCACACATACCAAAACTTATGGGATGCAGCAAAAGCAATTTTAAGAGGAAAGTTTACAGCAATAAATGCCTACATTAAGAAAAAAGAAAGACCTCAAATAAACAACCTGACCTTATGCCTTAAGGAATAAGAACAGAAGAACAAACTAAGGCCAATATTAGAAGAAGGGAAAAATAGAGCTTAGAGAAGAAATAAATGATACAGAATGTAGAAAAACAATAGAAAAGATCACCAAAACTGAGATTGGTTTTTTGAAAAGATAAACAAAATAGACAAACCTTTAGCTAGACTAATAAAATAATTCCAATGGCATTTTTCACAGAAATAGAAAAAATAATCCTAAAATTCATGTGGAACCACAAAAGATCCCAAATAACCAAAGCAATTTTAAGAACAAAGCTGGAGGCATCACACTTCCTGATTTCAAATTGTATTTCAAAACTATAGTAATCAAAACAGTATAGTACTGGCATTAAAAACAGACACATAGACTAATGAATTAAAATAGAGAGCCCAGAAATAAACCCAAGCATACATTAAACTAATTTTCAATGAGGGGGCCAAAAATACACAACAGGGAAAGGATAGTCTCTTTAATAAATTGTGTTTGGAAAACTGGATATCCACTTGCACAAGAATGAAATTAGATTCTTACACCATATGCAAAAATCAACTGGAGGTGGGGAGAATTGATGGACAAATGGGTACAAAACTATGCTATCTACCCTAAGTGAATCATTGTAGAGTATATGCATGTATTGAAACAACACACTGTACCCCACAAATATATACAAGTAAATGATAAAATTAAAAAATTTTAAAACATGGACTCCCCAAATGCAGGCATATGCGTAGGTGGTTAACATGGTCTTCTCAGGAGATTCTTCTCTGCCCAAGAGGGAAGACCAAAAGATAAAAATAAATTCATGACATATCAATCTAACTAAAATTATAATGTAACTATTTGGAGAGAAGGAAGGGGTGGAAATGAGCTCAATTTTCTTATTCCATAATAAAGTGTCAATAGATAATGCCTAAAACTGGAAAATCGCCCATAGAAGTATTAGTACATCATTTAGAGACTAGGTATGTAACTACCGGCAAAGTCAGCTAACTGCGAGAGTTGAGCAGTTGACTCAGGAGCAGGAAATGGGCTGTGCGGGGGATTAGGGAGTCTGCTGGTTTTGTGTAACAGGCCATGTAGAATTATGTCCATGTTAAAACTTTGTCCTTGATAAAATTTTTTAAATTAATTAATACAAAATAAAATGTAATCCCCATGCTTTTTTTTTCTTGGATGATTCAGGACATCACAATAAGTGTCACTAACTGGCCATGCTATGACCTCCACTGAAGCAGGATGTTGGGGACCTGGGCTCAGTTTTACCACTCACTGGCTGTGTGACCTTGAGCAAGTTACTTAACTTCTCTGCTTCAGTTGCCTCATCTGTGGAACAGAAATAATAATAGGATTATTTTGTAAGGATTGAATTAAGTAACACTTATAAAGTGCCGAAAATCATGTTTGGCACATAGGAATGTTCAATAATAGCTTTTCTTCTTAAGGTATGTTTGCCCCTGTAATAAATGGCTCCCAACCACTGTATTGATTTCGTGCCTTTTATTAGTTTCTTTTTCATCGTCCCTGCCCCCACCTTTGCTGTCAGTCAGGCAGCTGTCCCTCACCACAGTAATCAGTGTGCCTACCTAGAACAATCCTTCCCAGAAACTAAACAACAAAACTTATTAAAACTATATAAAATAGAGAAAATGAGCACTAAGAAATGTTCTGAATGTCCCTCTGTGAGGCAGGTTGGCAAATTTCAGTATATTAACTGTCTGAGTGCTTACAACCCTTTGGGCTAACTTCCTTATTATCAACTGTGGGTCAGCAGGCTGGGTGACACCCCTGGTGACCAACCATCTCAGTCTCCTAGGGACTGGCACTGAAATTCCTGCATCCTTGGAAACCTTAAATCAGCACTGGGAAGATTACTTAGTACTTTTGCACCTGTTTCATCATCTGTAAAAGGAAGGATAATATCTACTTTAAAAGGCTATTGAAGATTAAATGAGAGAACTCCTGACACATGGTAGCTGTAGCTACTGGACTCAGTTGTACATTGTTATTATCAACTCCAATGTCAGGTGGCAAAAGAAAGTATTCATAAACATAACCTGTAATTTGCTTTATCTACCATGGGTCCCCAGAAGCTGAAATGTTTGCTTTCGTGAATTTTTTTCCACCTTTGTCCTACACAATTTGTTTCAGGGACTAAGAAACATTTTAAGTCTGGTGAGTTGGCTCAGTGGGTTAGAGCATGGTGTTATAACACCAAGGTCAAAGGGTCTGGATCCTCATACTAGCCAGCCACCAAAAATTTTTTTTTAATTTATCAGTTGAATATTGCTGATTCTTTACTGGACAAAGGTGTGGCAGTTTTCCACCATCTTTTCATACACATGTCTTTTTCACATTGTGGGAGCCCTGGAGGATTTATGCCAGTAGCTGCTTCTAAACTTGCGGACAGAAATCGGCATGCTACCTCACAAAGAAGGACATCAGGCATCAGATCTGAAATTCATTTTTGATTTGCATCTCACTTTTTTTCTTTGTAATGGCACCAAATCATTCAATCTTCTAATGGATTGCCAAATCATTCCCTAAATATGTCCATTCTATCCTTGAAAAATAAGGGCTCTTATCACCAAACAGATAAAATACTATTTCTGATCCCAAAAGCTGAGGCAACTCAGCACTCCATAGATATTAATTGCAGTCTGGAGGAAGTTGCTCACATCTGTGCAGCCCACAAACACAGGACAAACTTACTTTAAGAAAGTTACCAGGAACTTCTGGTCAAGATGGCAGAATAGACAGTCCCCAGCATCCCTCTCTCCCATAAATCAACAAATTTACAACTATAAAAAAGCAACAACAGCCCAGCTGGGGCCGCTAGAGCTCAGGGGAAGAGGAGGAGAGACCTACAGAGTGCATGAATGCAGGAGAAGCCATGATGAGAGAAAGAAAAAACCATTCTGACTGTTTCAAATCCCAGCCACATCCAGGCAGGAGGCTGCTGAGCTCAGGGAGCAGGAGCTGGCAAAAGCCACAGCTGTGCCCTTTAGATGAAGTTGCTTGGAGGCAGAAGGGGAGAAGAGGGACTTGGTGGCCCCCAGGCCAGCAATACCACTAATAGGGTTCCCATGGACCCACACAGGAGCAAGGGGCCACAACAACTGAGAAAAAGGAGCCGCTCAGAGGGCAGTGAGTTATTGCAAGGGACCAGAGCACGGTCCAACCCAACCCATAGGAAGTGTTTGGAGCACAGACAGTAGGGGAGATGGGCCCACCAGCAGAACACTGTGGCACAGCAAGGACAGCAGATCCGCCCCCCAATCAGTGTAGGACCACTCAGAGTATACTGCTCAGGAATATAGAATTGCAGGGGTGCAGTTTGATGAAAAGACTCAGGCCCAGACCAGAGTTTCTACACAACCCAGGTGCACCAGATCTCACTAGACCCAGAAGTACCTATAAAGTCAGCCATTAAAACCTGAGCTGCACAAAAAGCCTTCCCCAGGGAATCAGCAGCAAAACAACAATTTAGCTCAACCACAGAGCTCAAGTACTGGTCACCACAGGAAGTTCCCCCATTTTAGAAATAAGTAAAGGATAACAAATTAGTTTCAGTGCAGAGTTTAAGTGGTAGGAACAGCAAATAATCCAACACAGAACTAAAAGAAAAAACAAAATACCCACAACCAGAGACAAAGTTTGATATTAACTAGTAAAGGTCTCATTTCACCAAAGAACACCAATAACACCTAAAAGGACTGGAAGTCCCCTGGGCTACCAAGCCAGGAATGGGGGAAGGGCCAGGGGCCTCAGTTATGCCCCCTGACACCCACAACCAGTCCTAAGGGTGGGGGCCTCAGACCGTGGCCACACACCCCCAACATGCACAACCAGTGCAGTGCCAACCACCAAGCCGCCACAGGAAGCACCCCAGACTCTCCAGAGCTGGGGCGGTGGAGGGCCAAGGGCCTTGGGCACGCCCCCCCAACATGTGCAACCAGCCCAGCAACAACCACCCTGCTGCAGCAAGAAGGGCCCGAGGTTCCCAAGCTGGGGTGGTGGGGGGCTAGGGCTTTTGCATACCCCCCTGACATATGCACCCAGCCCAGCAATGACCAAGACACCTCTGGAAGCCCCCTGGTCTCCCCTGTGGGAATGAAGGGGGTGCCACAGGCCTCAATCCCACCCCTCCTCCTTCCTCCTTCTTCCATCCCATTTCCTTCCCCTTTCCCCTCTCCCCCTCCCTTCCAACTGCTCCACAACATCGTAGAATGTAAAAAATAATAATATTGATTAAAAAAAAATAAATCTAGGCAAAAAAAAAAAAGTTACCAAATTTGGGGTAGGTAACAGAAAGGATCACAAGTTACTCAAAGCCAAAACATGGCCTGGGAACCCCCCGAAAGGCAGCAGAGAGAGCAGAATGAGCCAGGCATATGGGACTTCTCTAAAAGGGTCCCAAGCTCCTTCTTCTCATACTCTTATTTCTTCTGCCAACATCCCCACCCAGTGTCCAAAGCCTGTGAGCACAAAACACAAGAGAACCACAGAACCTCAGCAAAGCCTTGAGGGCCATGTGGTCTAACCAATTAGGGAAAGAGTAAATGGATCCAGTAAGAGTTGTATTATCTTTTAATTCTATTTTTCCACAAATCTTTTGTACCCTCATGTATTATATATACACACACATACATATGGGATTAAATGTGGTTCTTTATGAAATTAGATTCATACTACACATCTTTTCTACAGCTTGCTGTTTTTCTACTAAACAATATGCCAGGAAAAACCCCAGGTTGATAGAAACATAGGCAAATGTTTCTAATGAATAGAAGAGAAGAGAAAATAAAAATGTTTATTAAACATGAAAATAGGTTAAAAGTAAAAAGTACAAATTAAAATTACATTACATACCTTTTAAACTGCCTTGATTGGAAAATGAGAATGTATTAATATAAGTGTTGGCAAAGCTGTGGGCGAGCAGGCAGTCTTGTATTCTTATAAAATCAGCTTCTTAATGAAGCCTATCCTGAGTATCTTGAAACTTGCAATCTCTCCTACATCAGCACCTTCCCCTTCAATCAACTTCTGATTCTCTTTACACTGTTGTTGGTATTTTGTGTATTTTATGTCACTTAAAATAAGTTTGTTATGTAAGTTTGGCTTAAAACAATAAAGATGATTATCTTACAGGAAAAAAAAAAAAGAGTAAATGGATCCAGGACAGGATTTCTCCAAGTATAGTCCGATGCCCACTGGCAGCAGAATCACCTGAGCTATTTGATTAAAATGCAACGTTCTGAGTCCCACCCAGGCCTCTGAATTAGGATCTCTGAGAGGGAGGCCCAGGAAATTTGCATTTATAACAAGCTTCCCTGGGACTTCCTGGTTATGCACAAAAGGTCTGAGATCTACTGCTCTAGGGAGACAAAAGATAGCAAAATGCACAACTATAGCTAGGCAAATAACCTGTAGGTGAAGGCCATGTTTAACATTTACCAGCCTCAGATTCCACCTCTGTAAAATAGGGATAATAATATCTACCCAGCAGGATGGCTGTGAGAATTAAATGATAAGTGATAGCCTCAAGCACAGTGCCTCTTAGACAGCAAGTGCTCAGTCAGTATTAGTCATTCCCCAACTTGTATATGGCATCCTAATGAAGACATAACAATAGGTCACCTTTTGAACAAATGTCACGGAGGAAAGCAGATGTCTAGCATGAGTTAAGGCCTCAATGCTACTGAGTCATCAGCAACGAAGGCTGAGGGCAGAAGCTTTAACCAGTGAGTGGGTGGTGAAACGTGCCTGTGGACAGTGGTTCTCAAGCTTCAGTGTGCATCTGGATGGCTTTAAAACACAGACTTTCGGCCCCACAAGAGCTACAGATTCAGCAGGTCTGGGGTGGGGCTGAGGATCTGCATTTCTGAGAAGGTCTCACGTGATGCTTATGTTACTAGTCTCAGAATCACACTTTGATCATCACTGATGTAGAGGGGTTCACTCTATAGCCCAGTGCCTAATATCTAATTCATCTGACACTTTGTAATAAAAAAGGAAAACTGTGCTGTGTATATTTCCTATTGACACCAGACTGGTTGATTGCATGTAAATAGAGAAAAAAATAATAAACCAAAAGTAATAAACCAGCTGTGCTGCCTCTATCCCTGAGAATCTTTCTTACTATGTTTCTGAACAATGCAGAGAAAGAATGGGGCGATTTGAGTTCCATCTCCCTGCTCACTAGCTGTGTGACCCTGAGTGAGGTACACGATCTCTTCAAACCCCAGTTTATTCACCTGGGAGTAGATGTGGGCTTGGTCACTGGTTGCCACATCTAGTGGTGCACCATCAATCACAGGAGCAGCATTTTAAATAAAACATGGGCTCCCCAGCCCTAACCCCAAACCTAACAAATTAGAATCTCCAAAGGAGACTGAAAAATGTGTTGTTTTATGTAGGTATGTTCTTTGCTTGTTTGTTTTTGACAGCTGACGAGGATACAAACCCTTGACCCTGGTGTTATAACACTGTACTCTAAGGGCCGACCCTGTGGCACACTCGGGAGAGTGCCGTGCGCGGTAGTGCTCCCGCCGCGGGTTCGGATCCTATATAAGATGGCCGGTGCGCTCAGCGCGGCCGGTCACAAAAATGACAAAAAAAAAAAAAAAAAACCACTGCACTCTAAGCAGCTGAGCTAACCTAACCGGCCAGCCTTACGTGGGTGTGTCTTAAACAAAACCTCCCTGTGCAATTTTCATGGGCAGCCAGTTTTGAGGAACCATTAATATGGTGATCTTTCAGGCCTCTTCTAGCATTAAAGCTCTTAGATCTTTTTGATTTCTAAGTCCTTGTGCCCTGAGTCTGTGCTTACCAAGCAGCCTTCTCCTTTTATATTTGTTCCCATGGAGTTTTTAAGTATAGGAAGCAAGTAAACAAGTACACTAGTCCTCAAAGAAGAATCTAGTCTGCCTAACAGTTATATCTCTCATGTATCAGTAAACTGGCATTCTGGGTTTATTTTTAAAAGTAAAGTCCATTTTGCAGGAGAAAATATGAATTACATAGGAGTGAGTCATAAAAGCGTCTTCTTTAACGCCAACTGTTTGTTTATTCATTCATTCATTCTTTATTAACTTGAGCATCTGTCATGTACCAGGCATTCTTCCAGGTATTCAGTATATGGCAGTTAGAAAAACAAAGTCCCTGCCCACACAGAGAGAACATTCTAGCAGGAAGAGAACAGACAATAAACAAGTGAACATAAAGATAATAATTTCAATAGTAATAGGAAGACAAAATCACATAATAATAGGATAGAGAGTGACCGGAGGTTACTTTCAACAGAGCAATCTGGGAAGACCTCTTTGTGAGGGTGACACTCGAAATTAAATCTGAGTGATGCCAAGGGACCAGCCAGGTGAGGATCTGGAGAAAAAGCACTGAGTAAGAGTTAAAGGCAAGTGCAAAGGCCCTGAGGTAGGAATGAGCTTGGCATTTCCAGGGAACAGGAAGGAAGTAGATGAGGCTGGAGGGTAGAGGCACAGGGATGAACGGAGTTCAGGAGGCCAGCAGTGCTCAGATCACAGGGACCCTTACAGACCAGGGTTATGCATTTGGATCTTATACTTACTGCAGTGGAAAGTGGCTGTAGAAATTTAAAAAGAAGGACATGATCTGATTTCTTTTTTTTTTTTTTTTTGAAGATCACTGGATTTGGATGAAGAATGAGCTGAAGGTGGGGGGCAAGAATGGGACCAGAAAAGCAAGAGTAAAGGCAAGGAATAATTATTAACTCGCAGCTGGCACATAGCAGGCTCTCAGATATTTCTGGGCTGCTGTAACATACGTAAAAATCATAATATACTTGTTTCACTTCCTATGATATTTTAGAAGCATTTAAGATCTAGAAGTCACTTCCTTTGAACAACAAAACAACACAATTTTGTATTGCCCCTCTTAGCATTGATAACAATCAAGAAATATTAGCATGGGGGCCTAAAAAGAACACACAAGAGAACCAGGAGACCGGTCTTCTGGAACCCTCTCTGCCATCAATTAGCCATGTGATCTGGGCCACAGTTCTGAACCTTCCAGATGAGAGGGGAGGCTGGGCTACGTGGTTTCTAAAGTCCCTACCCAGCTCTTAAACTATACAATTTTCTAAGTGTAACAAATGAGGTTTCCTTATCTGGGTGGCAAAATGGGCTGATGACTCAGGGTGAGATTTTTCTGTTACTTTCAATCTCCCAGAGAAACTCTAGTTAAGCAGGAAACGGGGTGTTAATGAAGAAACTGTCTAGTCTTACTATTTCCTTGGCGCCTCTGGCACAAGGATATGATGGTCAGCTGGAACCTGGGAAGCAGATGCTCCTGGTCAGCTGGGAGCTCATCATGCAGAGGCTCTGCACACATAGGTCCCTGTGTCTCCCTTCAGTTACACTTTGTCTATGGTCTTTCTGGCAGGCTTCCACCCATGTGGAAGTGTGCAACAGACAGGCACTGCAGCCCAGCCTCCCACTTCCTCTTGGTAGGCTGTCCCCACAGGGTCCACTCCTCTCATAGGGCCAACCTGGCACCCCCACGAGGACCGCATTTCACAAGATCCCTAAGGGCTGGGTTCTCAGCCCTGACTATCAATCAGAATTCCTTGTGCAGACTTAAAAAAAAAAAAAAATACAGATGCCTGAGCCCTACCCCATATTTAGTGACTTAGAATTGGAGTGAGTGAAAGGCTGGAAAGAGAACATGGTGGAGTTAGGCTTAGTTAACTCCACACGATGGAGAGAATGTGTAATTCGGGGAAATTGCAAACCAAAGAGGTTCAATAATTTGGTTTCTCGGCCTCAGCACTATTGACATTTTAGACAGGATAATCCTTTGTTGTAAGGCTGTCCTGGGCATTGTAGACTGTCTAGCAGCGTCCTTGGCCTCGACTCGCTAGATGCCAGTAGTAACTCTCCAGTTGTGATGATCAAAAATGTCTCCAGACATTGCTAAACGTCCCCCAGGGGAGGGCGGCAAAATAACTCCCAACTGGGAGCCACTGATGTGATCCCACATAGTTAATTATCAGCAATATTGAAACTAAAACCCATCCTAATGATTCCTGGCTGTGTTGATTCTTCCACATTCAAGTAGGATCTCTGGAACATGGGCATGCGTAAGTCCCTGAAGAAATACTACAACCCACTTCATGGCCCTCGGTGCCTAGAGCAGAGAGGGAGCGATGGAGAGTTGGCCTTGTCCCTAACAAAGAAGCTGAGCCAAGAACAGCCAGCAGCTGGCTTGGCCACATTGGGTCTCCAGTATCTGACTGTAAGGACAATCCCTTATCTTTTCAAGGGCTGTTAGACCTCTTCACCCATTCTTGGGGTCACTCCCTGCAGTGGTGATATTTATTATAAAAATTAATCACACAAAGCAAGAAACAAATCCTGACCACAACCATGGCTTATATTTAACAATTTTTAGGTATCTCAAGTGAACATGTAAGTCATGACCTGTTTCTACATGTCTCACTTCTCCTCCACATTAGGGCTAGTACATCAAGAGTAAAAGTACATTATAATCATGTTTAAACAGCTGATTGAGACATTGGCTTTGCTTTTAATGATACAAATACAGAGGAGATTAGTAGCCAGCCATACCCAGATAGGACCTGACCGGCCACCCAATGTGGTGGGATCAGGCCAGGGTAGATAAACTACTGCAAATAAGAACAAACAGACTTTTCAGTCTCTGGGCAACCAAGTTTATTATTATGCTTTGACCTGGAGGCTGGTAAGGCTTTATATGAATTAACCAATGAAGCTATGAGAAAACAAGATTAATGGCTCTGAAATATAGTATTCTAGTGGCACTTAGAGCTAACATATTCAATTTCAAGGCTGCTTTCTTAAGTAGATACAAATAATTTTAAAATAATAATAATAAAACGGTGTTTTGAAAGGACACATCCCAGAGCGCTGGCCAGTTAGCTCAGTTGGTTAGAGCACAGTGTTATAACACCAAGGTCAAAGGTTCAGATCCCCATACCAGCCAGCCTAATGCAAATTAAACCCACATTGAGATATCACCTCCCCCCAGTTAGACCAGCTATAATAAAAAAGATGGAAAATAGCAAAGGCTGGTGAGGATGTGGAAAGAAGGGAATGCTCCTATGCTGTTGGTGGGACTGTAAATTAGTACAACCACTATGGAAAACAGTATGGAGGTTTCTCAAACAATTACAGATACATCTACCATATGCTCCAGCAATCCCACTTCTGGGTATATACCCAGAGGAATGGAAATCATCATGTCAAAGGGATACCTGCACTCCCATGTTCATTGCAGCTCTGTTTGCAATAGACAAGACATAGAACCAACCTAAATGTCCATCGACGGATGACTGGATAAGGAAAATGTGGTGTGTGTGTGTGTGTGTGTGTGTGTGTGTGTGTGTGTGTGTATATATATATATATATATATATATATACACACCATGCAATGCTACTCTGCCATAAAAAAGAATAAAATTCTGCCATTCACAACAACATGGATAAGCTTGGAGAAACTTACGTTGAGTGAAATAAGCAAAGCACAGAGGGATAAATACTGCATGTATTCACTCATATGTGGGAGCTAAGAGAGCAAGAAGGAAGGAAAGAAAGACCACAGTGGTGTGTTGGACTTGCAGAGGGAGAGAACATACATAGGGATACAAAGTGGAGTGGGAGAGAGGGGGAGGGAGGTCAGGGATTAATTGGGTGAGGGACATGGGGTATAATCGCAATTTGTGGTAATGGGCATGCTGCCAGTATTTCTGGTCATCACATCTTGGCACAAGTGGTGACGGTCGGCTTTGTACCCCATAAATATTCATAACCAATAAAAAAAAATTGAAAAATCCGATTCCATAAATGTGAGTGGTTCTAAGAGTGGCTGGCTAAGGGTAACATATACAGCGGCAAAAAAAAAAAAAAAAAAAAAAACCCAAGAAAGGAGAAACAAAACTTTCAGTATTCTTCTAGAGTAAGTGAGGCATCTAATCTTACTTGACAGTGAATAAAATGTGAGTATTACTAGAACTTAGTCACACAAGAAAAAGAAAGCGGTGTGCCCTCTGAGCACTGCACAGCCAGACAGAGAGGCCAAAACAAGCTGGCACTCACTACTCCATGCCCCTCACCCTGGGGACCTAAAGTTAATTATGAACCCTTTATCTCTGCCTCTAACTCAGTACTGTGTCTGCTCCCAAGGTAATCAGCTTAAGGGAAACCAGACGATAAATTCAAACTTCCGGACCAAGAGTCAGAGGAACAAATATGGTCTAAGCAAAATCTGCATGAAGCATAAAAAGTGAAGGCCATGGGAGGGAAAAACTACTCTCTTTAGAAGACCATTTTGTTTTAACAGCAGCAAGACAATTTTGCTTCTTAGGGGCTCAGACAAAGCCGTTTCATTTTTCAGGAGATATCACACCTATCATTTGTTAGGAAAAAAATATGTACACACACACACACACACACACACACACACACACACACACACACACACACACACACACACACACACACACCCATGTATATGTTAAAACAACTCTTCCCTATTATGCAGTGAAGATATAGATAGAACATAGTCCAAGATAAGTTTAAATAATAATGGAAGGCAGATTCAATTTTTAAAATAACATGTAAAATTAATTACCAAACTCTCTAGGCCAAATTAATTCAATTCTCAATGAGAATTCTCACAATTCCTCATTTAGGAGCAAACCCCACTCAACTGTAGCCAATACTGCTCTATCAGCAGCAGTAGGATAGGGTGGACTATGACAAGATTCTTGAAGCTATTATCCAAGAAAAGTTAAATGTATGGCCTAGACATTTCCAATGATGATAATAAATCCAGGTTTATCCATTAACTTAATTGTATGTTCAGCAAGCATTTATTGAATATTTTTGTCTAAGACACCTTGAAATATAAGACTCAAAAATAAGCTGAAGTCCTATTCTGCCTCCAGGATATTACAATCTAGTCACTGAAATAAGGCCAACCTACATAGAAAAGTTGACTAAAGTAGTTATGTAATTAAATGCCAAAATGAGTCTCAGAGTTGGGAATTTCTTTTAGAAGCCAGAAAAATATAAATTCACTTTGATGCAAAATATTCATCAAGAAACAAATTTCCTATTTTTTTTTTTAATTTTCAAGAAATTTCACTCTCTCTCTAGATCGGCACAAGAGTTAAAAATACTAGAAACAGGCACTGAATGGCCCTGCTCAGATTGCCAGGCTACAAAGCAAAGGACTCCCCTCTGCCACCACGGGAAGGATCAAAAGCCCTCACATCTCCCCTTTCCAAGGAGGACAAGACCACTACCCTGGGGAAAATAGGAGACTAGAAAAGGAGAGACTTAGGGGTTGTTGGTGTATCGATGAACACTGCTTCTCTTAGAAAATATGGGAAGGAACAGTTAAGAAAGAAAGAGCAGAGTGATCCCCGTTGCTCAGTCTTCTATTTCTTTTTCATTCATTCAACACATATTTTTTGAGTGCTTAAAGTGTCAGAAACCATTCAATATGCTATGGACACCACAGTGAATGAGACAAATTCTTGGCCCTCACAGAGCTTGTATTCTACCAGTGGGAAACAAATATCATGTGTATCTGTGTGTGTGACAGTTAGTGCTATAAATAAATACTTTAAAGATAAATAAGGCAAGGTAAGGAGGCATAAAATGATGGCAGGAGTGGGTGAGGGATTCTTCTTTAGATGGGGTAGTCAAAGAAAGCCTCTCTAAAGTAATGACTTTAGACCTGAATGAAATGAGTGAGAAAGCCATGCAGACATCTGAAGGAAGAGCATTCCAGGCAGAAGAAACAGCAAGTGCAAACGTTGAGGTGTGGCTGGACCAGAGTTAGCAAAGAGAAGAGTGATAGAAGATAAAGCCACACACCACACACCATGTAAAGGCCTTATGGGCCACAATGAGGACTTTGGTTTTTATTCTGATAAAAAGCCATTGGAGAGTTTGAGCAGAGAGTGAGTGACATAATGGACTCTGGCTGCTGTGTTGAGAATAGACTGCAGAGCGGTGAGCACAAAAGCAGGGAAGCCCTTTAGGAAGCTTTAGCAGTAATCCAGGTAGCAGAGATGATAGGAACTTGGTGGAAGCAGCAGAACTGGTGAGAATGGCTATCAAGGTAGAATCAGTGAGATTTGCTGAGAGTTTCGTTGTGGGGTAGAAGAGAAAGAAGAGAATCAACAGTGATTCCAGGGTATTTAGTCTCAGCATCTGGAAGAGTGAAGTTGCCGTTCACTAAGATGGGAAAGACTAAGGGAAAAACAGCCTTAGGAAGGGAAATCAAGAGTCTGGTTCCTAGAGATTGATTGTTGCCTGCTTCAAAACCCCCGCATCTATTTTAAAACCAAGGCAACAGAAATTTAGAAGTTGATCTTAAATTTCATATGGAAATTCAAGGGTCCCAGAATAACCAAAACAATCTTGAAAACAGAACAAAGTTGGAAGAGTAATTCACACATCCTGAATTCAAAAACTTATTACATAGCTACAATAATCAAGATGATACAATCCATATGATACTAGCCTAAGGAAAGACATACAGATCAATGGAGTAGAACTAAGAGTCCAGAAATAAACCCTCACATTTATGGTCAATTGATTTTCAACAGAGGTGCCAAGATAATACAAAGGGGGAAAAAATAGTATTTTCAACAAATGGTAGTGGGAGAACTGGATATTCACATGCAAAGGATGAAGTTGGACCACCTACCTCATAGCATATACAAAAATTACTTAAAATAGATCAAAGAATGAAATGTATGAGCTAGAATTATAAAACTCTTAGAAGAAAACATAGGTATAAATCTTCGTGATCTTGGATTTCACAATGATTTCTTAGATTTGACACCAAAAGCTCAAGCAACAAAAGAAAAAAATAGATTAATTATACTTCACCAAAATTAAAAATCAAGGCAAGCCATGGAAATTAAGAAAAAATGGAAGGTAAGAAGGAAGGAAGGGAAAGAATGCAGGAAAGAAAGAAAATAGAAATGAAAACCAGCATAAAATTTTAAAATGATCCTCAGACTAGTTCTTTGAGCATTATATTAACCTTTTTTCATTTCTAACCAACTGCAGAAACTTTGTTTTCCAAACTGTGTTTTCCCCTAAATCAAGATTTTAAGAAGGAAGGAAGAGAAAGAAAGAAAGAAAGGAAAAAGAAACAATGGAACACTAAAAAAAAATTTTTTTTAAAGATGACGGGTAAGGGGATCTTAACCCTTGACTTGGTGTTGTCCGCACCACACCCACCCAAGTGAGGTAACTGGCCATCCCTATATAGGGATCCAAACCTGTGGCCTTGGTGTTATCAGCACCACACGTTCCCACGTGAGCCACAGGACACTAACAAATTTAATGAACAATAATTACAGAAAACTTATATGGCTTAGCACTATACCAACCTGCCCCCCCCCCCCCCCCCGCAACATATGACTATTAGTCACCCATAAAGCAAAAATTCATCCAGTATACAAAAACAGCTGTTAGACCAGAGGGGAAAGGAAGAGGACCCTGTGGCAGAAGATTCTGAAGTCATCTGGGCCCAGGTGGCCAGCAGGAGCCAAAAGGCTGACTTTTCAGCTATATCAAGGGCTCACAGGCCTGACTTTGCTTAATCGGTGATCAACTGGGACAGAGACAAGGTTTTGGCAATAGTATCAAACCCTGTCATCACATGAGCCCTACCACCAGTCATGACCAGAGGCCCTGGCTGCCAGGTAGGGCTTTCTGTCTGCCTCACAGGAAAAAGGTGAATCCCCTCTCGCGCGCGCGCAACTATCTGGCTTTCAGACTCTTATCAACAAGGGGGTAAGGACGTTAAATAAAGTGAAAAGAACAGGAGAGAGGAAGACCTAGGCGGCAGCGCGGGAGGTCTGGGACCTTCCTTCTCTCCCGCCAGTGAAGTTTCCTTACCCCCGATGGGGACCCTTGCACCTGTATGCCACCTGCAGGTAACCTCAGACCCCGGCTCGACCTGGGACTGCACCTGACCGCCCCGGGCCGCTGTCATTGCTGGGGTTTGTGCTGAGAAACTGGGAAAAGCAAAGGCAACTTCTCCGGCGGGGTCAGAGCCCGGAGGCTGGGAGAAGACGCCGCAGCCTCTAGCCCCAGCCGCAGGGCAGACCCGCCACTCGCCCTGCAGGATGGATCTGAACCCGTCCGGCGCCCGGGGCCGGAGCGCGCTCCCCCCACCTGCGGCGCCACCACCCTCACCTGGCTCGGCTCGCTGTCCTGTCCCCACCGCCGCTCTGTGTCCCCGCGCGCCGCGTCCACCCACTGCCAGCCTTTTTTGGGTCGTTGGCGGGTATTTTCCGTCTGGCCCCACATCACTTCCCGTCAAGCAGAGCGAGGTGGGGGCGGGACCTCCTCTCTTCCCTCCACCTCCCGCTTCCTCCTGTCACCTCGGGGAGCACCCCCCGCCCGACTGGGGGAGGGGGATGGGTGAGGGCCCCGGGGCCACACTGCACGCGGCCCCCAGGCCAGCCGCACCTACCCGGGGGTCCTCCTGGAAGCCACGAAAAGGCCCTGCTCGCCTCATTTGTGCCAAGACAAGTCTCCTGTGCCCTGTTCTGGAAGGCGCGAAAAGAGGGGCGGTGTTTTCGTTTTCAGACACGGGGGGCGACGTTTACAAACTGCTCCAGGTAGTGTTTGGTGAGGCTGGCCAAATCTCCTCCTCCAAAAGCCGTTTTCCAAAGCCGTTTTCCAGGGCATCAGGTCGGCATCTCCACCGTAGTTGCCAGAAGTGCGGAGCGGCAGCAAGTCGGCCCCGCCCCTGGTTCCTGAGTCTCGGGGCTCCTGCTGGCGACGCCCCCGGCCCTGCTCCTCCCGGGCCGGCTCAATGCCGGGCGTCCGGTTCTGCCGCCGTCCATCCCGCCCGTCCGGCTCCTCACTGGGGTTGAGCTGGGCAAGGCCTTCCCATGGCAAGAGAAAGTCTGGGATTCTTGGAAATGACAGAGGAACAAAATAAGTAAAAATCCTGGCAGGAAAAAATAAATACAATTCTAGGAGGAAATGACAAACAGAGCCTCTGCTCACATGGTCTAATTCGGATTATAAAATTAAAGTTCTAAGAGTGTTAGAGCAATTCGTTAAAAAGGAAAACTACAGTACATCGGAGAAGAGCCTCTAAGGAGACATCTGCGAGCCTTTGCTGCCACCCGGCGGCCGTCTCTCAGCGCGGACGGGTTTGTGCGGGCCGCAGGGACGCTGAACCCGGCGGTGTGAAGACCTTCAGACTCAGAGGCCTGCAGGTCTGAACAGTGGCCTTTGGGCCTGCCTTCGTGGGCTCCAAGGCAAAGCATTTCTGAACCAAATAATTCCATTTCTAAGCGGAGCAAAATGTTTGGAAGCTTTAGTCCAGCTTGTTTTACCATCTACGCCTTCTCACTTACCTGTCTACCTCCACCACAAATTCCAGCTGTCCCAGGCCCACCTGCCCAACCCTATCATCCTTCCAATCTGTAGCTACTAACAGTTTGCATTACAGTACAGATATGTGTCCAATCTATAAAATCACATTTAGGATGAACCATATGAAATTACCACTATTTGGCAATTTCAAACATTCAATATATAATATTTCGAGGAAAACATAATACAGTGAATTCGGAGTTAGAGATAAAAGAATTTATCCTAGGGTGATACTTCCAAGGGCTGTTCCCCGTGTGATAGAAGGGCCATCAGACTGCCGATGAGGTTAGAAAAGGAAAAGGAGACCCATGTTAACATCTAGAGGAACACTCCTGGGAGTCACTGGTCGCTAAGATCTGGGGGGCCAATAATGCAATAATTGATAATGACTGGAGTGTTACTGGAACACAGATAAATAACACCAAATCAAGGCCTCACAGAAAAAGTGATGCATAAATTAAGAAGGATGAATAAGGGGGAAAAGTGAAGCAGAAGAGAATTCCAGGAAAAGGGAGCAGAGAGAAGTCCTGGAGGCAAAAGAGAGCATGAGATATGGAGCAACTGAAAGAAGTTCAGAAAAATGAAAGAGTAAGTAGAAGGAAGCAGTCAGCGAGGAAACTGGCGAAATAAGCAGAGGCTGGATTATGAAGAACCCTGGAATGATAATGATGATAGCCAACATTTATTTATCATTTACTGTGAGTCAGCCAATATGCTAATAACTTTGCATATATCACTTCATTTACTTCTCACAACTACCCTGTGAAGTAGGTACTTTTCTTGTCCATGTATTACAGATGAGGAAACTGAGTCTTAACATGATTAAGCAATCTGACCAAGATTATACAGCTAATAGGTGGTGCGGCCAGGACTAGAACTTAGAACCCATGTTCTTAAAGGTTATAAAGCCAAGAATGGATTTGAGAGGTCAATTAGCATGCTAAAATCCAACTGAGGGATAGTAGTGATCTGGTTAAGGCAGTACCCATAATGATGGAGATGAATGAATAATGAATAGATCTGAGATATTTAGAAGAGTGAATCAAGAGAACTTGGTTGCAGAGGGGTGGGGGAGAGGGAGAAGTCCATGGAGATGCCCAGGTTTCTGGCTTGGGCAACTTGGAACCACTGAGCATCAGGAAGAAAACCTAGCTGCAACAGGGAGAGAGAGTGAAATAGACCATAATGACTGAGTTTAGGATACTTCCATTTTGACACACTAGCACCAACAGAACGTCCAAGTGAAGCTGTTTAGTATGTAGTTGAATAGATTGATCTGAAGCACAGAAGATGTATGCTGGTGCTATTGCCCAAAGGATACTGGAAAACATGAGAATCAATGAGCTAATCTAGAAAGTGTACTGACAGTGCAAATAGGAGACTTGTTACAGATCCCAGAGGAAGACTCAGCATTTAAGGCATAGGCAGAGGAAGTCCAAAAAGGGATCTATGAAAAGAGTGTCTGGAGAGGTAGGAGAAAAACAAAGAGACTTTGTTATTACAGAAACTACATTGAACATGCCACGTGCATCAGTTCAAAATCATCTCTACACCACTTCTTTTTTTTTTCTCTCTCTTTTCTTTTCTTTTTTTTTTTTTTTTTTAATTTTATTTTGTCGATATACATTGTGGTTGATTATTGTTGCCCCTTACCAAAACTCTACACCACTTCTTACTCCAGCCACAGAATTGGTGGCAGTATATTTCTTGCTTTCCACTCTAGTACTTTTCTAACTGCCTTAGGTTGAGTGTCTCCCCAAAACTTAATCTCCACTGTACTGTTGAGGATGGGAAATCCTATTATGGTAATTGAAAGCATGGGCCTTAAAGAGGTGATTAAGTTGATGGTTTAATGGTGGGAGTGGTTGTGGGAGTGGTTCTGAGCACTTTAAAAGGAGAGCATGAGTCTCTCTGTCTCTACTCTGCCATTTTCTGACATGTGAGATCCCTATGTTGCTGTAAAGCCACTACCAAAGAAGACTCTCACCAGATGTGTTCCCTGGACTTTGGACTTCCCAGCTTCAGAAACTGTAAGCAACAAATTTCATTTTCTTACAAATTACCCAGTTCCAAGTATTTTGTTGTAAGTAACAGAAAAGGACTAATACACTAACACTGTGGGCCACTACTTGAAACACAGAGTCCCAGCTCCAGTATTCCTATTGGATTGGAACTGGAAATATCAGTAAGAACTCATGGATTGCGATATATAGGAATAGACAGATACAGGAATAGATATAGGTATGTGTATGTGTATGTTGCTGTGGATTGAATGTCCCACCAAAACTCATTGAAGTTTGATCCCTATTGTAACAGTGTTAAGAGACTGGAAAATCAGGGGATGGCATTGTTGAAAGGTGGGGCCTCTAAGAGATGATTGGATCATGAGGACTGTGCCCTTGTGAATGAATTATTCTAATCATGGAGTAATGGGTTAATGGTTTAATGGGTTTTCAGGGAGTGGTTCTGATGGCTTTATAGGAGAGGAAGTGGGCAGGTTAGCTCTCTCACTCTTGCCATTCTCACCATGTGATACCTTGCATGGCCATGGAACTCTAGAGAGTTCCCACCAGAACTCTCTAGAAGAAGAACCTCATCAGATGCACTCCTGGACCTTGGACTTCTCAGCCTCCAAAACTGTGAAAAATAAATTCTATTTTTTTATAAATTACCCTGTTTCCAGTATTCTGTTATAAGCAACAGAAAATGGACTAATACATATTTATTTTCCAGCTCTGTGTGCTTAGAGGTCCCAGAAGCAATAGCTATGAACACACTTAGCACACAGATCTTGATTGCTAAATACCTCTTTTCAATAAAAGGAACCAAGGAAATGACCTTATACATAGAAAATTCTAAAGAATACAAAAAACTATTAAAGCTAGTAAATAAAATGATCAAGATACAGAATACAAGATCAACATTACAAGATCAAAAATTGGTGTATTTCTACACATTAGCAATGAATAATCAAAAAGGAAATTAAGAAAACAATTCCATTTACAATAGTATGAAAAGAAAATGCTTAGGAATAAATGTAACCAAGGAGGTACAAGATTTACACACTGAAAACTACAAAACACTGTTGAAAGAAATTAAAGAAGGAGGGAGGGGGAAGGGGGAGAGGCACAGAGAAAGGGATATATGGGATAAGGGACAAAAAGAATAACTATGATTTGTAACAATGTATATGCTAATAAAAAATTTTTTTAAAAAGAAAGAAATTAAAGAAGACCTAAGTAAAAGAAAACACATTCCATGTTCATGGATTGGAAGACATAATATTGTAAAGATAGCAATACCCCCCAAAGCAATGTACAGATTCCATACAATCCCTACCAAAATCCCAACAGCATTTTTGCAGAAATGGAAAAGTTAATCCTAAAATTTTACGAAATTGCAAAGGACCCACAAAGTTGAAGGGCTCACACTTCCTGATTTCAAAACTTACTACAAAAGTACAATAATCAAAAAGGTGTGGTATTGGCATAAGAATAGAATAAGATGGCACATCAATAAGTGGAATAGACTTCAGAGTCCAAAAATAAGCCCATATATCTATAGTCAATTGATTTTTAACAAGGGTGCCAGACCATTCAATGGGGGAAATAACAGTCTTTTTAACAAGTCATGCTGGGAGAACTCGATATCCACATGCAAAGTAATAAAACTGGACTCTTACCTCACACCACATACTTGTATAAATATTAACTCAAAATGGATGAAAGACCTACATATAAGAACTAAAACTCAAAAACTATTAGAGGAAAACATGGGCATAAATCTTCTTGACCTTGGATTTGGCAATGTTATCTTAGATTTGACACCAAAAGCACAAGCAACAAAAGAAAAAAGTAGACTAATTAGACCTCATCAAAATTTAAAAATTCTGTGCATCAAAGGACACTACAAAGAGAGTGAAAACACTCCACAGAATGGGATAAAATACTTACAAATGATATATCTGACAAGAAAATAGTATCAGAATACATAAAGAGCTCTTACAATTCAACAAAAAGACAACCTAATTAAAAAGTGGACTAAGGGGCCGGCCCCAAGGCTCACTCGGGAGAGTGCGGCTCTGGGAGCGCTGAGGCCACGGGTTCGGATCCTATATAGGGATGGCCGGTGCACTCACTGGCTGAGCGCAGTGCGGACCACACCATGCCGAGGGTTACGATCCCCTTACCGGTCAAAAAAAGAAAAAAAGTGGGCTAAGGACTTAAATAGATATTTCCCCAATGGAGGCATAAAAATGGCCAACAGCACATGAAAAGATGTTCAATGTTATCAGTCATTAAAAAATGCATATGAAAACCACAGTGAGATACCACTTCACATCCAACAGGTTGGAAAGATAGGAAGGAAAGAAACGTGTTGGTGAGGATACAAAGAAACTGAAATCCTCGTACATTGCTGGTGGGAATGTAAAATAGCACAGTCACTTTGGAAAACAGTCTGGCAAGTCTTCAAAAGTTAAACAAAGAATTACCAGATGACCCAGCAAGTCCATTCCTAGAAATATGCCCAAAATAACTGAAAACAGGTTTTCAATCAAATACTTGTACACAAATGTTCATAGCAGCACTGTATACACCAGTGAAAAAGGGAACAACCTAAATGTCCATCAATGAATGAAGTATGGCATATTCATATGAAGAAATATTACTCAGCCATAAAAAGGAATGAAGTACTGAAACATGTTACAACATGGATAAACTTCAAAACATTATGCTAAGTTTAAAAAGCCAGACATAAAAGGTCACATGTTGTATGATCCCATTTATATGAAACATCCAGAATAGGTAAATCCACAGAGACAAAAAGCAAACTAGTGTTTGCCAGGGGCAAGAAGGAGGGGGAAATGGGGAGTGACTGCTTATTGCACATGGGGTTTCCTTTTTGGGGTGATGAAAATGTCTTGCAAGTAGGCAGACATGATAGTTACACAACATTGTGATTGTACTAAATGCCACAGAATTGTACACTTGAAAACGGTTAATGGTTAATTTTTTTGTTCCGTGAATTTTGCTTCAGTTTTTTTAAAAAAAAGAACCAATACTTCCTGATTCAAAACTTGGTCTGCAAAAGAAAAAGATGAACCAGAAGGTAAAGGAGTGCTCAAAGAATGACAGGGACATGCAAAAGGACACAGGATCCATCCTGAAAGAGAACTGTTCCTTAGTGAAGGACTTTTTTCTTTTTTTCTTTCTTTCTTTTTTTTTTTTTTTTTTTGGCAGCTGGCCAGTTAAGGACTTATTTATTTTAACTGAGATTGTAAATACATTTTTGGTTTTAGATACATTAGCAACACATTTTCAAAAATGCCCTCTGTAAATATCAAAGTATTTTCTTAAGTATTTTATATCTAACTGTAAACTTTTTTTCAGAAGTTTTATTTTATATTTGTTAAACTGAACACAATTTTGGGATGTTTAAACATTACTTTTGTACTTGAAATAAACATTTACTTCAAAAATAAAAAAAAAGGACACAGAAGCCAGCTTGAAGGAGTTCCTACTGGTCAAATCTGGGACAATTTGAACATCAAAATCAATAGTGTTTATCAGGGCTGGCTTCATGGGCAGGCAACTTGTAAGGTTATACAGGGCCTTATGTTTGGAACGTTAATGCTCTGCAGTCACTGTCTTGAAATTATTAATAATTTTGTCTTCCAACCTGTGTTTGCTAAGTGAGCTCTGATGACATACTGGAGCATGCTGGGAGCTTGGAGCATCTGCTCTCAAATCAGTCTGAATCCTGCTGCTGCCCCCTCCCCACCTCCTGCTCTCCTGGTCCCTGCCCAGCTTTGCATTCCCCACCTTGCTCACCTTGCTCCAAGGCAGTGACTGGTCACCTTGGCTGGGGGAGGCCCAAATTCCACCATCACCTTCCACCCTGGCAGCAGTTTAGGCATGGATGGGTGCAGGAGGGTTCAGGGTTAGGCACTTGCATCACAGCACCATGGGGTGGGCAAGAAGGCAGTTGTTGCTTCCCTGGTCTGGGAGTGCCACAACACATTCTGCAGGTCATTCAGCAAGGGCCTTTTACCATCACCATCCAAGAAACAAGAACACATTGGCATGGAGGCTACAATCCCTTGGGGATTCCCTGTTTGCATTGATTGGAGCAGCCGGACCATGAGAAGAGAAAATTGACTTTTTCATCCCTACCCAGGGACTACTTTTTCATTTGCATTGGGCCCCACAAATCATGCAGCCAACCCTAATAACTGTAACCCATACAATAAAATAGGAATCCATGAATCACGCTAACACATAATTTCTGCGTATTCCTACCAAATTTGAATCTATCTAATCATAAGAAAGCATCAACACACCAAAAAAAGAAAATTTTTTTTAAAGATGACCAGTAAGGGGATCTTAACCCTTGACTTGGTGTTGTCAGCACCACACTCTCCCAAGTGAGCCACGGGCCGGCCCCAACAAACCAAACTTAAGGGACCTTCTACAACACAACAGGCCATTATTACTCAAAAATGTCAAGGTCGTGAAAGGCAATAACTGAGGAACTCCTCTAGAATAAGTGAAACCAAAGAGACAAAAACTAAGTCCAAATGTGATCCTGGATTAGTTCTAGCATCAGAAAAAAAATTAACCTTTTCCTTAAAAGGACGTTAATGGAGCTTAGCAGAATTTGGATAAGATTTGAGATTAGATAATATTGTACCAATCTTAATATCCTGATCATTATGTTGTGATTATGAAAGAACATCGCTGTGTTTAGGAATTACATACTGTAATATTTAGTGGTAAAATATTTTGCATCATGTGTGCAACTTACTTTCAAAGGATTTAGGAAAACAATAATGTATTGGCATGTGTATATATATATATATATAAATACATACATATGGAGAGAGATTAAGCCAAATGTGGTAAAAGGTTAACAATTGTTCAATCTGGGTAACAGGTGTCTAAAAATTCTTTGTACTATTTTTGCACCTTTTCTCTTTCTGAAATTATTTCAAAATAATAGTTAAAAAAATGTTTTTAGTCTCTTCAGAAAATCCCATCAGATAAAGCCGTCACCTATGTTTATGGCCCACTTGAAAATATATCATTGCCTTGGCTTTCCCTCCTTAAACTCTTTTTCTCCCCCTATTCCACCCTCCTGATCTTGGGGTTAGAATGGATTTCTTATAAGACTGGAGAAACAACCACCTATTTATGTTACCTGAGAAAGCCCTGATGATATTCCTTTCATTGGAACGATTAATGCACTAGTGGGAAAGGCACTGACATCTTTAAAAGCTTAATGGTAGCTGTCCTTTATAGGTGGGGATTGACAGAAGATGCTACTGCCCACAGAGCTCCCTAGTATTAGTTAGAAATAAGAGAATTCCAAAATGGCAAAGGACAGACATTACATCAGGACATAACTGCTATAATGAGAAGTAAGTCTGGAATGCAGCCAAGGTGTCTTGACCCACAGGGATCTATGGTGTTGGCTAATAGATCATGATGTTCTGAAGGGAAAGATGGGGTGTGGTGTCTCTTGATCTTTTTTTTTTTTTTTTTTTTTAAGGAAATCAACAGACAGTGAGCAGAAAGGCTGATGTCAGTCTCCACGATGGAAATCATGGTCCCTCACCAATTTCCTGATTTAAGTCACTTCTGAGACTTAGAGCCCAATGACTGAAGAAACTGTATCAACTTGAGGAAGGATTCTTCAATGCCACAAAAATATAGTGAACATTCTCTTGCTCCGTTCTCCAAGAGAACCAAGGCCATCAACCAGGGTAAATGTGCATTCAGAAAAAGGAATACTCAGACTTTGATGACCACTGTCAGGATCTAAGCTGACACTGGTATGAGCAGACTGAAATGCCACCATGGTCTTTCAGTTAAAAATGGGGTTCATTCGGGCCGGCCCGTGGCTCACTCGGGAGAGTGTGGTGCTGAGAACACCAAGGCCCCGAGTTCGGATCCCATATACGGATGGCCGGTTCGCTCACTGGCTGAGCGTGGTGCTCACAACACCAAGTCAAGGGTTAAGATCCCCTTACCGGTCATCTTTTAAAATAAAAATAAAATAAATAAATAAATAAATAAATAAAAATAAAAATGGGGTTCATAGAGGAAAAAGGATGAATGCAGGTTTGGCTCAAACTAATCTAATAGGGACCCACTTTTTAGAGTTTCCCACCCCACCCCTAGTCCTTAAGTCAGATAAATATAAACTCAGTAGTTGGCAGAGACTTACTTTAACCTGTGATGTAAGAGCCTTTATGGTAGAAAGGGCCATCTGAAAGCCCCAGAATCTACTTTACCTGGCTAAAATAGTAAGTCAGAAGCAATTCATACAAAGAATTACAGACATTAATGCCACTTTGAAAGATCTGAAGGATATAGGAGTTGGAGGGGAAGGGCAGTTCTCAATCCCTACTCACTTCACTTCTCTGGGCCCTGCAAAGAGTAGATGGAGAAAGTTCTGGAGATGAACAGTGGTGTTGGTTGCACAATGTGAATGTACTTACTGCCACTAAACTGTACTTAAAAATGGTAAACTTTATGGTATGTATATTTTACAACTGAAAAAAATACTCTAGAGTATGGAGTTATGACACCAAGATCAAAGATTCAGATCCCCTTACCAGTCGTCAGCCAAAAAAGAAAATACTAGATGGACTGTAGACTACGACAATAGCAGATAACAGTGGACTACCTCAACTGCAGCTGCTATTTTGGAAGCAGAATTTTTTTTAATGACAACTTTATTGAGATATAATTGACATACAATAAAGTTCATACTTTAAAAGTATACAATTCAGTGTTTTTTTTAAAAAAGATTCACAAAATTGTACACTGATCACTACTACCTATTTCCAAAACATTTTCACCACCCTAAAAACAAGGCTGGCCAGTTAGCTCACTCGGTTAGAGCATGGTGCTGGTAACACGATGGTCATTGGATCCCCTTATTAGTCAGCTGCCAAGAAAAAAAAAAAACAAGTTAAAACCCTATAACCACCAGCAGTCACTCTCCATCCCTCCCTCATTCAGCCCCTGGCAGCCACTCATCTACATTCTGTCTTAACACATGAGCCTGTTCTGGGCATGTCATATAAATGAAATCATACCAGTAGGTGGCCTCTTGTGCTGGCCTTCTTTCATAATGTATTCTAGGTTTATCCATGTTGTCGCACGTACTCTCATTTTTAAAGATGAATAATTTTCCATTGTATGGAATAAATATACCATTTATTTATCCATTTATCAGTTGATGGACATTTGGGTTGTTTCCATTTGGCTATTATGAATAATGCTGCTATGAACATTCACGTACCAGCTTTAGTGTGAACATGTTTCCAATTCTTGTGGGTACAAACCTAGGAGGGGAATTGCTATCATACGTTAACTCTATGTTTAACCATTTGAAGAACTTTTCCAAAGTGGCTGCACCATTTTACATTCCCACCAGCAGTTTTTATTTTCTGTCTTTTTTTTTTTTTTTTTTTTTTCTTTTTCGTGACCGGCACTCAGCTAGTGAGTGTACCGGCCATTCCTATATAGGATCCGAACCCGCGGCCGCTGGGAGCGTCGCCGCGCTCCCAGCGCAGCACCCTCCCGAGTGCGCCACAGGCTCGGCCCTATTTTCTGTCTTTTTGATAGTAGTCATCCTAGTGAACATGAAGTGGTATCTCATTTTGGTTTGGATTTGAATAGATGCAGTATCTGGAACTCTGTATGTGACTACTAACTTCGCCAATGTATCCTTCTCAAAAGGAGAATGAAAAGCAGTTCGATTTAACTTGACATATAAGATAGGATTATTATTCCTTGAATGTACTAGGATTATATATTCCTCATCATTGTCATGTGACTCAACTATGCATCCTGTGGGAAGAGTCCATGTCCTTGTCTTGTTGACTTCGGGCACAACCATGTGACATGCTCTAAACCAATAAGATATGAGATGTAGACAGCTGGCCGGTTGGCTCAGTTGGTTAGGGCAGTGTTACAACACCATGCGCAAAGGGTTCGGATCGCCGTGCCAGCCAGCCACCAAAAAAAAAAAAATATATATATATATATATATATATATATATATATATATGAAATGTGACATTTGCAACAATTGAGCAAAAGCTTATAACTGCATGTTTTCTCTGTCTCTCTCTTCCTCCTATACTCTGTCACATCTCAGATAGGGGCTGCTCCTTCAGGCTTAGTCCCAGAATGATGAGACACATAGACCACCTGTAGCCAAGCAAATCCAAGCCTGTTACACAGTAGATACTTGGTGTAAACTAAAACTTTTAAGAATATTTTTAAGCACATAGCAAAAAAAAATCTCAAAAGCTCACACTAAACAAAACTGTTAAGTGTACTGAATAAATCAATTTATACATCGACAATTTTCACTTTTCACTTTGTTCATTTTGTATTGTTTGAATTTTTTAATGAACGTGTATTACTGTAAATTCTTCGTTTTTTTTTTTTTTTAATTACCCATGCTGGTCTCCCCTTAACATAAATAGCTGAAATTAAGTTATAATGGAGTTTCAAGATGGCGGCGGCTGCGGCGGCTGGCACGGAGTAGCTGAGGTGGAAAAGGTGGCCACTGGGCCTCAGGCAGCCGGGAAACTTGTGGACCTTCCTCTGGCCATCTCTTAAGGGAGGACAGCTGCTGCTGGCCGGTCGTGGGGGCTCAACGCCACTTTGCCCCCGGCAGGAGAGGCTGCCTCATTTACAGGCAACAGCTTTGAAGTGTGGAGCAGGAAAAGAACTGATTCTTAGCTGCAAAAGTGAGTCTTGAAACAGGGAACGCGGCGCCAGGGCTGCTGTGGATGCAGCCAGGATCCCGGAGGCTGGGGCCGCACTGAAGGCGGCCAGCTGCCCTATCCAGGATTCGAGGTTTCAGGCCGGCATTAAAGAAGACTCCTGGGAGCGCCCGAGCGGCGCCGCGACTGAACAGCCCGAGGCGGCAGCGCCGAGAACACGGAAGGCAACAAACCAGAGACAGAGTGAGCGCCCGACCTGGCACAGCACTGTGAGTGATCCCTGGCACAGCTCTGTTCGGGGGGTGGATGCCCACGCGGCTCCCCGCCTGCACCACCAGGCCACTCACTGCCCCGGTGCTGCCTCCATTTTCCCAGGTGCGGGCAGCTCCGCCCTGCTTGGCCATCACTGAGCCCATTTGCTTGGCCTGGCGCGGGGCTTTCCGGACCCTGCGGGCCGACCTCCTCTCCCACTCCCTCCACGGTTCTCAGGCGGGGCTGGGGGTGTGGGGCGTCCCAACCAGTTTTGGGAGGGCTAGGAAGTACGGGCGGGCCGACTGTCACTCCACCACACCCTGGACTCCGGCCCCGGTAAACTTCCTGTTACTGGGAGGCAGATACCATCTCTGCGACCACCAGTTTGGAAAAAAGCCTAACGAATTTCTGGTTGGGAATAGTGTGGTAGGAGAGTTCCCAGGTCCGCTTGAACCTGCCGGAGACCAGGCTGCAGGTGGGCGCTAGACTCGGTTTATACTGGGGGGATACAAAGGTGAACAAGACCCGAGAAAGATCTACACAGTGCTACAAAGGCAAGGCACCCAGAGAGACCGGTCGTCTGTGCCTAGCAGAAACCTGGTAGACTTCCTGGGCGAGGCGGTGCTGAGCAGGGTCTTGAAGGCCCAGCTGATAGACGAGGGGTGCAGAAGACACGCCCCAACCCAGCACAGTGTGCACAGAGGGGGGAGACGTGCGGCCAGGGAGGCGGAGACTCGACAGAAACCACACACCCGGTGGGGTCGCCACTGCACGATCTAACAGCCTGGGCCAGAGCACACGGAAAGGGGAGAAGTCCTGTACAGAAAGTGAAAGCTCAACAGAGATCACACACCCTGTGGTACGTGATCCACCAGCCCAGCAGAGTACAAGTTGACCAGAAAGGTGGATCCCCGGAGAAGCCCAAGACCCGAGGCAACCACACACACAAGACACAAGAGGCCAACTGAGCAGTCACGGCGGGAGCCATACCAAATTGGCAACCACAGCAACATCCTAGTTAGTCATTAGTCTTAAACCGGTGGACTGTGAAACCCCCTGCCACAATGAATAAACACCAAAAAAAAGACACCAGAAATACAAAAAATCAAGAAAGTACACCACCAAAAGTTAATAAATCTCATACTCTAGATCCTATAGAACAAGAAGCCCTTGAAATAACTGACAAGGAATTTCGAGTGATAATTCTAAGGAAACTGAATGAGATACAAGAAAACTCAGCTAGACATCATGATGAAATGAGGAAAAGTATACAGGATCTGAAAGAGGAAATATACAAGGAAATCAATGTCCTGAAAAAAAATGTAGCAGAACTTGCTGAACTGAAGAAGTTATTCAGCGAAATAAAAAACACAACGGAGAGTTTAACCAGCAGGCTTGTCGAAGTGGAAGAGAGAACCTCTGAACTTGAAGATGGGCTGTTTGAAATAACACAAGCAGACAAAAAGAAAGAAAAAAGAATCAAGGACATGGAAGAAAATCTGAGAGAGATATCAGACAACCTCAAGCGCTCAAATATCCGAGTCATGGGTATTCCAGAAGGGGAGGAAAATGGAGATTCCATTGAAAACATATTCAACAAAATAGTGGCAGAAAACTTCCCAGGTATAGGAAAAATCACAGATCTTCAGATCCAGGAAGCTCAACGATCTCCAAACGTATTCAACCCAAAAAGGCCTTCTCCAAGACATGTCATAGTCAAATTGGCAAAACTCAGAGACAAAGAGAGAATCTTAAAAGCTGCAAGAGAGAAGCGTCAAATCACCTATAAGGGAGCCCCAATCAGGTTAACATCAGACTTTTCATCACAAACCCTAAAAGCTAGAAAGGAATGGGATGATATTTTCAAAATACTAAAAGACAAAGATTGCCAGCCAAGAATACTCTACCCTGCAAGGCTATCCTTCCGAAATGAGGGGCAAATAGTATATTTCTCAGACAAACAATAACTGCGGGAGTTCACTACCACAAGACCACCCTTACAAGAAATCCTCAAGGGAGTACTGGGTTTGGTTCCTGAAAAATAACTACCACTGCCATAAAAACCTAAGAAAAATCTAAACCCGCTAGTACAATAAAAATGGCATTCATGAAGAGAAAACAAGCTAACAAAAACACTATCTACAACCTAAGGAACCAACAAACAAAGAAACCAAACAGTAAATCAGAAAGCAAGGAACAAAAGACACCTAAGACAACCAAACAACCAATAAAATGCTAGGAATAAATCAACACCTTTCAATAACAACTCTTAATGTTAAAGGCTTAAATTCCCCAATTAAAAGACACAGACTGGCTGACTGGATCAAAAAGCAGGACCCAACTATATGCTGCCTACAAGAGACCCACCTCACCCATAAAGATGCACACAGACTAAGAGTGAAAGGATGGAAAAAGATTTACCATGCAAACAGAAAAGAAAAACGAGCTGGAGTGGCTATTCTTATACCTGACAAAATAGACTTTAAACTAAAAACCATAAAAAGAGACAATGAGGGACACTACTTAATGATAAAAGGACTGATCCATCAAGAAGACATAACAATCATAAATATGTACGCACCCAATGTTGGAGCAGCCAGATTTATAAAACAAACTCTATTAGACCTAAAGAAGGAAACAGACACTAATACCATAATAGCAGGGGACCTGAACACTCCACTGTCAATATTAGACAGATCATCTAGGCAAAGAATCAGTAGAGAAACACAAGATCTAAACAAGACTCTAGACCAATTGGAATTGGCAGATATCTACAGAACATTCCACCCAACAACCTCAGAATATTCATTCTTCTCATCAGCACATGGATCATTCTCCAAGATAGATCACATATTAGGTCACAAATCAAGTCTCAATAAATTCAAAAAAATTGGAATTATCCCATGTATCTTCTCAGACCACAGTGGATTAAAACTAGAAATTAATAACAAACAAAACTCTGGAAACTATACAAACACATGGAAATTAAACAGCATTCTACTTAATGACATGTGGGTCCAAGAAGAAATCAAGCAGGAAATCAAAAAGTTTATTGAAACTAATGAAAACAATGATACATCATACCAAAACCTGTGGGATACTGCAAAAGCAGTATTGAGGGGAAAATTTATTGCATTAAATGCTCACTTCAGAAGAATGGAAAGATGGCAAGTGAACAATCTAACACTTCAACTTAAAGAACTAGAAAAAGAAGAACAATCCAATCCTAAAGTTAGCAGACGGAAAGAAATCATTAAGATCAGAGCAGAACTGAATGAAATTGAAAACCAAAAAACAATTCAAAAGATCAACGAATCAAAAAGTTGGTTTTTTGAAAAGATAAATAAAATTGACAAACCATTAGCATGGCTAACAAAAAAAAGAAGAGAGAAGACTCAAATAACAAAAATTAGAAATGAAAAAGGCGATATTACAACTGATTCATCTGAAATACAAGGAATCATTCGAGACTACTATAAACAACTATACGCCAACAAATTTGAAAATCTGGAGGAAATGGATAAATTTCTGGACACACACAAGCTCCCAAAACTGAACCGTGAAGACGTAGAAAATTTGAACAGACCAATAACAATAAAGGAGATTGAAGCTGTTATCAGAAGGCTCCCAACAAAGAAAAGCCCAGGACCAGATGGATTCACAGCAGAATTTTACCAAACATTCAAAGAGGAATTGACACCGATTCTTTACAAACTATTCCAAAAGATTGAAACGGACGCAAATCTCCCCAACTCATTCTATGAAGCAAACATCATCCTGATACCAAAACCAGGTAAAGATATAACCAAAAAAAGAAAACTACAGGCCGATATCCTTGATGAATATAGATGCAAAAATCCTCACTAAAATACTAGCAAACAGAATACAGCAACACATACGAAAAATTATTCATCACGATCAAGTGGGATTCATCCCAGGGATGCAAGGTTGGTTCAACATACGCGAATCAATAAATGTGATACACCATATTAATAAACTCAAACACAAGGACCATATGATCATCTCTATAGATGCTGAAAAAGCATTTGATAAAGTTCAGCACTCATTCATGACAAAGACCCTCTATAAGTTAGGTATAGAGGGAAAGTATCTCAACATAATTAAAGCCATATATGACAAACCCACTGCCAATATCATCCTGAATGGGGAAAAGCTGAAAGCTTTTCCTTTAAGAACAGGCACTAGACAAGGATACCCACTCTCACCACTCCTATTCAACATAGTGTTGGAAGTACTAGCCAGAGCAATCAGAGAAGAGAAGGAAATAAAGGGCATCCAGATTGGAAAAGATGAAGTCAAACTGTCCCTGTTTGCAGATGACATGATCCTATATATCGAACAGCCTAAAACCTCTACAAAAAAACTGTTGGAATTGATAAATGATTTCAGCACAGTAGCAGGATACAAAATCAACACACAAAAATCAGTAGCATTTCTTTTCTCCAATAGTGAACATGCAGAAGGAGAAATCAAGAAAGCCTGCCCATTTACAATAGCCACCAAAAAAATAAAATACTTAGGAATTGAGTTAACCAAGGAGGTGAAAAATCTCTATAATGAGAACTACAAACCACTGCTGAGAGAAATTAGAGAGGATACAAGAAGATGGAAAGATATTCCATGCTCTTGGATTGGAAGAATCAACATAGTGAAAATGTCCATACTACCCAAAGTGATATACAAATTCAATGCAATCCCCATCAAAATTCCAAAGACATTTTTCTCAGAAATGGAAAAAACTATTCAGACATTTATATGGAACAATAAAAGACCACGAATAGCCAAAGCAATGCTCAGCAAAAAAAATAAAGCTGGAGGCATAACACTACCTGACTTTAAGCTATACTACAAAGCTATAATAACCAAAACAGTATGGTACTGGCATAAAAACAGACACACTGACCAATGGAATAGAATAGAGAATCCAGAAATCAACCCACACACTTACTGCCATCTGATCTTTGACAAAGGCACCAAGCCTATTCACTGGGGAAGGGACTGCCTCTTCAGCAAGTGGTGCTGGGATAACTGGATATCGATATGCAGGAGAATGAAACTAGATCCATACCTCTCACCGTATACTAAAATCAACTCAAAATGGATTAAGGATTTAAATATACACCCTGAGACAATAAAACTTCTTAAAGAAAACATAGGGGAAACACTTCAGGAAATAGGACTGGGCACAGACTTCATGAATACGACCCCAAAAGCACAGGCAACCAAAGGAAAAATAAACAAATGGGATTATATCAAACTAAAAAGCTTCTGCACAGCAAAAGAAACAATTAAAAGAGTTAAAAGACAACCAACAGAGTGGGAGAAAATATTTGCAAAATATACATCTGACAAAGGATTAATATCCAGAATATATAAGGAACTCAAACAACTTTACAAGAAGAAAACAAGCAACCCAATTAAAAAATGGGCAAAAGAGCTAAGTAGGCATTTCTCTAAGGAAGATATCCAAATGGCCAACAGACATATGAAAAAATGCTCAACATCACTCAGCATCCGGGAAATGCAAATCAAAACCACATTGAGATACCATCTAACCCCAGTTAGGATGGCTAAAATCCAAAAGACTATGAACGATAAATGCTGGCGAGGCTGCGGAGAAAAAGGAACTCTCATACATTGTTGGTGGGACTGCAAAATGGTGCAGCCTCTATGGAAAATGGTATGGAGGTTCCTTAAACAATTGCAAATAGATCTACCATACGACCCAGCCATCCCACTGTTGGGAATATACCCAGAGGAATGGAAATCATCAAGTCGAAGGTATACCTGTTCCCCAATGTTCATCGCAGCACTCTTTACAATAGCCAAGAGTTGGAACCAGCCCAAATGCCCATCATCAGATGAGTGGATACGGAAAATGTGGTACATCTACACAATGGAATACTACTCAGCTATAAAAACGAATGAAATACTGCCAATTGCAACAACATGGATGGACCTCGAGAGAATTATATTAAGTGAAACAAGTCAGGCACAGAAAGAGAAATACCACATGTTCTCACTTATTGGTGGGAGCTAAAAATTAATATATAAATTCACACACACACATACACACATACACACACAAACCGGGGGCGGGGGGAAGAAGATATAACAACCACAATTATTTGAAGTTGATACAACAAACAAACAGAAAGGACATGGTTGGGGGGGAGGGGGGGAGGGAGAAGGGAGGGAGGTTTTGGTGATGGGGAGCATTAATCAGCTACAATGTATATCGACAAAATAAAATTTAAAAAAAAAAAAAGTTATAATGAATCTGCATTTCAGGAAAAAGAAAGAAAGCACTTTGGACATATGTGATTACATTTATCTATCTCACGGAAAAGACATGCTTAAGATTGTAGGGTAAAAAGCAATCAGTTCTTAGCAACTTCAAAAAAAAACCTTTAAGTATATGAATAATAGCTTCACAATAAATTAACTATTCTCTTACCATCATGATTAATGCAAATCTGCTTAGTGGGTTAAAGAAACAGATCTGTGTCATACTTGCCACCCTATATAACACCATCTACCCTCTCAAAAACCTCAGTTTGATCTGAGCCACCCTAATTCTCAACTCCTCCATTCTGCCTGGGATGAGAAATGGTTAGGGTTAAAAGACTACTGAAATATATCAAACCAGGCAATTTATAGGCTAATTGAGGGGCTTTCTGCCTGAAGTGGTTTAACTTGGTTCACTTATCAACGAATACCACCTTTCTTCTCTTCTGATTCTTGTGCCAATTTCGACTTTTCTTTTAATTCCTTCTGATTTCTAGAATACTGTTCATATATTGGTTGATAAATATATATTCCTCCAGCAATTCCAACGATGCTAGCAAAAAGCAGTTGTGGAAGAGTCAATCTCCCAAACATGGTTGCAACAAATGCAGAACAAAACAAAGGTGGCCACTCCACATCCAGGAAGTCTCTTCAGATCTGTGCACGAAAAAAAAGGGAAGCAAAGCAGCAACTTAGTACAATATCCTTTTTAAAGATTTTATGTCACTATTTTGCTCTGGAGTGAACAATCCTTTTGTAATAATATGTTACTAACTAAAATACGAATATAAATATTCAGGGAGTATGGGAAATGAAGGTTAGGCGATGGTGAAAGGCAAAGCTAAATCCACTGCTGTTACAGAATGTTCTCAATGATTTTAAATGGCTAATTTTAAAAATGGCAAAAGCGGGAAGGGGAAGGCACATTCTTTTTGCTTTAAAGTCATACCATAAAATTACTAAAAGAAACAGCCAAAAACAGTTCAAAGGGATTGCCTCTGAGGGATCTGATCTGGAAGCAGGAGAAAGGTAGGCCGAGAATTGGTACTTTTCATTAGTCCTTCTGTACTATTCATGTCTTTTTTTTTTTTCTTTTAGCAATATGCATGATAAAAATAACAATTTCTTAAAACAACCTGAAAGATTTTATGAGTTCCATCTGATAGTTTAGAAAATACAAGTAGACATCATTTGCCATCCATTTTGGAAAAAATATAATGGAAATTTGGTTGGTTTTACTTTTAACATTTGAAGAGTTAAGAACCTAGTACTTCCCAGAAAGTAATATTCCTTGCCAACACCTTAGTCTCCGGAAAAACTAGGTAGATGTTTGTAAATGAGGAAAGAACACTGAAGGATTTACACGTTTTCTTAATTAGGTGTAACAATACGGCCTCCTAAACCAGCCCCGGAGATCACAGAAATCACTGGTGGCAGAACTGGTACTAAAAAATAGCTTGCCCTTAATACCCCCGGAATGTAGTTTAAACCAATCTCAGAAAGAAAATCCCGTTTTCTCCTGGACTCTACGGTTGACTAGATAAATGACAGCTTCACCGATCTTGCTTTGGTTCGATGACTAAGTGTCTTTAAAAAAAACAAACATAGGAACCATTTGAGCCTCAGTTTCTGTATCTGTACGACAGGGTAGTTCGTCCCTACCCTGCCAACCTCGTTCAACAAAATTTTTTGTGAGATCACCCAAAAGGTAAAATGTTACACAAATATTTACGTTTTTAATTATCATTATCATTATTAACCCCACTCAGGCACCTCCGACCGTTCTTCGACCTTTCTGCACCAGCCCCGCGTCGCTAACTCCGCCTCGCGTCTGCCCCCGCAGAGGTGAGATCGGCCTCCTTCCGGCAGAATTTCCGGGCCCCAGAGCACAGAGAACACAAAGCCAAAGGCGGGCAGCAATCCCGGCAAGAAATACCGAGGGGAAAGCGCAGGCGAGCCCGCGCAAAGCTCAGTGGCTCTGACCAAATTAGCAGCACGCGCCTGTAGAGACCACCTCGGGAGATTGGCTCGAAGAAGTTGCCCTTTCCCAGCTACCACCGCGCTTGCGAGCGACGGCTGCTCGCAAAGGCCAAACATAGTGGGCGGAAGAGCAGCGCGCGTTACTGCAGCCTTTTCCTGTCCCGGGAAAGCGGCGGCGGGGGATTTTAAGCGGGTGTCCCAAGCAGGTGCGGGATGGAGGGGGAGCGCGGCGGTGGCACCCTCGCTTTCCGCGGTCTCCAGAACCGCTCCCGTGAGAAGATGAAGCTGCGGAAGAGAAAGTCTGTCTTGTACCTCAGCGCCCAGGAGAAGAGCACTGGGTGCCGCAGAAGTGAGTCGAGGGAGCGCTGTCCGGAGAGCTGCTTCTGCATCTAAGGGGAGAAGCCTGTGTTTTGCTACCAGCCAGTGATTGCCACTTGAGCTCTGTGTTGCCAGATCTTAAACAGTTTGAAAATGCTAGAAATATATATTTTAATATAAAATCTGGGGTTTTTTTAATGTTGGCAACTAAATTCAAATTTTAAAAAATACTTTGTATTCAGCCTACAGGCTGTCCATTTGTGATTAAGAGCAGGACTTTGGAGTGAGCAGACAGACCTAGGTTTGAATCCTGTTTAGTCATTTACAACTTTTTTACTTTGGACAGGGCAATTTGGGGGCCAGGGGTTGGAGGTTTGGCTTGTTTTGGGTTCCGAGCCCTTGCCCTTGGTGTTATGTCACCGCGCTCTAACCATCTGAGCTGCCTGGCCAGCCCTGATTTCAAAGCCTCAGTTTTCTCATATAAAAAATGGGGTAATAATACCTACCCCATAATATTGTTTTCGGGATTAAATAAGAGGCATATTAATGAATTAACACAGTGCTTGCCATATAGTAAGCATCAATAAGGGATATTTAAAAATGTACAGAGGACCATTTTATAAACCACTGTTTGGCACATATAGAGAGAGTTGCGTCCTAATTAGTAATCTGATAGCTGATTTCTTTCATCAGATACACATGTAGTGTAACATAATTAGCCTAAGGCCTTAGGTAACCCAGTTCCTTTTTCCATATTTATCTTAATATTCTCTTTATACAATAAATTGCAAGAAAAGTTGGTTAAATCAAAGAAGTGGTGATCACCCAGTGGTGAGGCTCTGGCCCTTGTATAACTGTCAGCTCAAATTGGCTTTGAGAGTGGTGTGGAGGGGCCAGAGTTCACTACTGTACCTTAACAGAGCCTGAGCAAAAAGCCAACCAGAGCAGCATATTTTAAGTTCTGCAAATGGAACTGCCTGACTTTTGTTTCACAGTTACCTGTTTTGTTTTGCTTTTCAGTTCTTGGAGAAAACATTTATCTGGTCTTGTTTATCATAGCTTTACGAATATTTAACTGCTTTTTAGTCCAGACAAGTTTTGTTCCAGATGAATATTGGCAGTCTCTTGAAGTTGCACATCATATGGTTTTCAAATATCCTTTGTAGTTTCTTTTCCAAACTATGAATGTGTATTCATCCTAGGAATTGTGTTCAGTATCTCTAACATATTTTCAATCAGGCTTTCCATATTTTCTCCAAGTAATTGGAACTCATCAAAGTATGCCATTATTTTATTAATATTTCTTATATATCATTCTTTGATATTAATATACTTGACACAGGCTTTAGCATATATTCCCACAGTGCTTAATACTTGGAAGATACAGATGAAGTAAAAAACATATTCCTGCCTTGAAGAAGTTAAGAGTTTAGTTGGCCAAATGGATTTTTAATCCAAATACCCAGTGTAAAATGCTGTGTTTTAAAACTGTCAAAAAATAAAATATTCTTTTATATATGGATATGAAAATAGGTTTTGTTTCAATACTATTTGACATTTAGTCCTTAATATTATTAATTATGGTTATTTGACCTGGGAATGGACAGAAAGATTGAGGGGTTACACTTACCCCTTAATCTTTGCAAGCATGTACAAGATTCTGCAACTTTTGGAGAAAGATAGTGTCCAACTGCTGGTAAGTTTAAATAAAACTAACCAAAATAGTTGTTAAAAGTAGATTTGTTCTATTCTTTTTCAAAGGTTAATGTATATTACCTAAATGATATTATCAGTACCATGAAGTTTGTTTTTAAAAGACTATTATCGTTGCTAGAGTCCAGCCACATCTGGGAAGCTCATGGTACCAAAGACATATTGTGATGTGTAACTTTTCAATATTTGCTAAAACCCAAAACTGAGCATGAAAATGTCCTGCTGTGAGGAATTCAGTTAGGATATGCAGATTTTCAAAATGACTTCAATATTTTAATTATTTGGACTTTAGAAGTATATCATAAAAGAATCACTTGAGAGCAGTGTTGTTTTGTTTTTTTAACTTGTAAGTGGAAGACCATGTTATATGAACTTAGGACTAAATACATATAAACTCATTCAGGATTTAGTGCTGAAATTAAAACTTAGAAAAAATTAATTTGACAGAATTGCAATGATATGCATAATCATTCTGGTATAGTAATTGAGCATCAATAGTGAGTAGGATTTTAATTCCTAGACCATGAATTGCTAGGTCAGTTGCTGGGAGAGGGTACAAAGGAGGACCTGATGGTACAAAGGTTCTCTAGCCTCATTCTCAAGATCTTTTAAGCAGGGTCAAGTTGTACTCAGAAGTTTGGGCCTTTCCTATTTTCCATTAGGGAGGGCTAATGGCCCAGTATTCCAAAGGGAATTCAAACCCTGAGGTATTTTTTGGAGCCTAGAAAGACACTGAGGTTCTGAGGTATTTGTTTTAAGGCAGGGTTGTACTGTCCTCTTTGCAATGATATTTGATTCCCCATTACAGAGAAATGAGGATCAGACCAGTGATCTTCACATGGGAAGATCATTGGAGAATTTAGGAGAGCAGTAGCAGAGTCTTTCCCATTGACACATGTGGAATTTAGGAGCTATAAACTTACTTATCTCCTCTCAGAGTTACCCACCAGCTTCTAGATTATGCAGGGTATCCATAAAGTCTGGAATCATAGGCAAATATCACATAATGTCATCAGTGATATCTTATATCCCAGTAAACAGGTTAAACTATGAATGAAGTGGACTTCAGGATAAAATCTTCTATCCCTCCGAGGCTTGTCCACTGCCCTCAACCAGACCACTTTGTGATTTAAAGGAAACCTCCCCTGACTGCCTTATCCCCTCCCTTAACCCCTCCCAAACCCTGTGTCCTATATGGAACTTGATCAGCTAGAGATTTATTAGGATGCAATCAGCCGTTCATACTCTTATATTGATTTTTTTCATATTATTTTAACATAGATAATATATTTTTGAAGTTAGAATGGGACAGAGAAGTGAAGTAAATAGACCAAGGTCACAGCATGTTAAAAGCAGAGCTAGAGCTAAATCCTGAGTCTCCTTGCTCACAGCCTAGTGCTCTTTCCAGATAGCTTCTCTTTTTTTTTTTATTTTTTTTTTTTTTTTACTTTTTATTTTTTATTTTTTATTTTTTTTTTAAAGATGACCGGTAAGGGGATCTTAACCCTTGACTTGGTGTTGTCAGCACCACGCTCAGCCAGTGAGCGAACCGGCCATCCGTATATGGGATCCGAACCCGGGGCCTTGGTGTTATCAGCACCGCACTCTCCCGAGTGAGCCACAGGCCGGCCCCAGATAGCTTCTCTTTAAACTGCATAAAGTATGTACGTAGAAGTAGAGATGGCTTAGAGCCGCACTGTCCAACATGGTAGCCACTAGCCATGATATGTGGCTAGTCCAAATGGGGAAGTGCTAATAAATGTAAAATATGTACTGGATGTCAAAGGCCTAGTGCAAAAAGGAATGTGAAAAATAAATCTATAATTTTTATATTGATTAAGTGTTGATATGATTATATTAGTATATTGCGTTGTACAAAATGAAATGTTTTTGGTTTTGCTTTGCTTTTTAATTTGGCTGTTGGCATGTTTTTGATTTTACAACCTGGCATGTTCCTTCTCATCTTTATGCCAATCTACTACTTTTTATTGTCCAGAAGTTATATGCAACTATTATTTCATTCTAATTGGGTTCCTACTACAATCTGGAAAATTATGGTATCTTAAAAGTCTGGAGAGACTGCTAATGACTAGGAGTTCAGAACTCCACTTATTTTTGTGTTGAGCTAAAATCTTTCTTTTAAATTTGTGATCTCTACATGGCATCCCTTCAAAAGTTTTTTATTTCGGCTAGACATCTCCAGTTCTTAAGCTCATAATTACAGTGTCCTTTGGACTCCTTGTAATTTATTAATATCCATCTTAAAATGTGGATCTCCAAACTGAACATGATACTGATGGCTACGGTAACTAGTTCAGAATATAGTGAGACCATTAACTTCATAAAAACTATATATCTCTCAGTGCAAAAGGATTTTTTTTTAAGCTTTTTAGTAGCTACCTCTCACCATTGGCCCACATTAAATTTGTAGCCAAATTGACTTTTCATATGAACTGCTTTCAGGGGGCCTGGGAAGTGAGAATGAAGCTTATAGCTCCCTATGCAGAGTAAACAGAAGGTATGTACATAGGTGCCTTTTACTGTATTTTACAGGGCACAGTTTAAGTGGAATTAACAACTACAGTGTACCTTTAACTCTAAGACCTAAACATTGACAAAGAAAAAGAACATAAAGCTAAAGTGTTAGAAGCCACTGACAATTGGAAGTAAAGCAGCTCTAATTATAGTGTAAAGTTAATAAAGTTTGAGTCAACAGAAATACAAATTCATGTAAATTTTTAGAAACACATCTTTTGAATAAAATAAGATTAAATTGACTTCCACCAGCAAGTTTTTTGTTAGTGATAACTATGACACATTTTTTAAAAACTCTTAGAGATACTAATGCACAGCATTAGCATTTCCTCCTGTAATTCAGTCATAATAAATTTACTGATTCTTTTAATTTTACTCTTAAGTTTACTTTTAGTGTCATCTGAATACAATGTTTCTATAATTGTAGACTACTTGTGCTTTAAAAAGAAAAATAATTTGTATTATTTATCTATATTGCAGGATGGGGAAGCAGTGTAACTAAGTAATTAAGAGCATGGGATTTGGTGTCAGATAGACCTGAGTTTGAATCCTGGCTTCCACACTAACTAGCTGTGCAGCCTTGGGGAAATTACTTAACCTCTCTGTGCTTCAGTTTCCTCATCTGTAGAACAGTACCTGCCGCAGAAGGTTGTTAGGACTGAATGAACAGATATATATAAAGTACTACGTGTGATATCTAGCACACAGTACTATAAATGTAAATGTTTGATTGATGAAGAAAAAAACCCTACTGTATGCTAATGAAAAGAAATATAATTCTAAAATAGCATCTTAATACTACGAAATAGTATGCTGGTTATTTAAATTAATATTAGTAGCACTGATATACAGTAGTGTTGTTATATATCTATTTCTCTCTATATATACATATATATGAGGGTTCTAAAAAGTTCATGAAAAGATATGTATTATCTTTTAATTCTATTTTTCCATGAACTTTTGAAGTGCCCTTGTATATAACAGAGAATGATAAAACTACCTTGGGTATTTCCATGAGATGAATGTAATTTTTGTAGAAACACAGATGTATTTTTGCAGAAGAATAGAATATGTTATGTATATTTTTATACTAAGAATAGCTTTCAGTTGGTAGTTGGATCAGCTTGTTGATTTTTATGATGACTCAGTGTGAACCAACAGATGTTTTTAACATCTTCTTTTTAACTAATGAAGATTTGGATTCCTAGACTTGCCCAAGCACTTCTGTCTGCTATAGCAGACATGAGGCTTTACTCGTTAATGAAGCAACTAGCGAATCAGGAAGTGGCAAGATGGGTGGTAAGTCCTAAACACTTTTTTTTATTTAATTAAAAAAATTTATTTTTTGGCAGCTGGCCAATATGGGGATCTAAACCCTTGACCTAGACACTTGAGAAACTATACGCCAGTTATTTCATTCCTATGGGCGTGAAGCACATGGAAAAACACACTCCCTAAACAGTTTTAGATGATAATTAATACAGCTTTACAGAGGCACTTCCATATTTAATAACAGTAAAATGCAAGTGGTACCTGCCATCTTTCTCCTTCTTATTGAGCCCTGGGCAGTGGAAGCCACTGATGTTCTCAAACCCTAGGAGAGGCTAAACCCCGGGAGACAGCTTTTGGAAGCCCTTTCACTCCTCAAAACTATCAGGATCCTTGCCTCACTTTCCATAGAATTCAGTAGGGGTACTCCTAAATCACTCTACCTCACAAAGCACCTCAGCTGTTTACAACCCTTGTTCACTATTACTCCAACTACCTGAGGCTCAGCCTGAGAAATCCCTTTGCACTGAAACACTCTTTCACCTCTGGCTGGAATATTTGAAATGGTAGGACTCATGTAACAGGGAATGTGGTGTAGAAGACTGTGTTTTGTCATTTGGCTTATTTCAAGGTGGGAAGATAGATTCCTGACATCTTCCATTCAAATCTTGAATGGATTTTCCCATTTAAACATATCCTGAAGAAGGACTGGATTCTCTAGAACTGTTCTTTTTTCACTTGGCTCTTTCCAAAATTAAATAAGCTTATATGAGCCAGCTTAGAAATCTTACTACCTTTTTAATATTGTTTATATTGGAAAATACATTCCAAATTCCACACAAACAATTTACCAATGGACTTCTGGAATATAATTTATTAATAAATTGGAGAAAGGACATATTTCTGTAAGGTAGTGTGTTCTTTTGCATTAAAAAGAAAGATTGGTTTAGCATGAATTTTTGCTAATTGATTCAGGAATAAAGTCAGCCTCTTTATTTTGTACTTACAATTTATGTACATTGCTGAAGGCTCAACATAAAATGGTAGACAAAGGTCAGGAAGCCTTTGAAATCTTTCCTCCAAAGTAGCAGCACTAGGTTCTTCTAGTTTAAGAAAAACTTTTAACTTCATGAAAATTGAGAACATTTTTTAAAGGCTGTATGAGTATTTGAAGAGATAGGAAGCTAGTACCACATGTTTAATACCATTGCCTCAACTAATAAGTTTCTTTTAAGATATTTGTTTTGTAGACTTAATGATGCTTCTGTCTACATGTTCTTACAAAATATGGTTTATTTAGTCAGTTACAAATTAAAATTTAGTAATGCTTCTTGACATTTTTTTTCTCTCTCCTGTTTTGTCTTAATTTTTTATTAAGAAATAGGGTGACATTCCAAACCAAGGTCAATAAAAAACAGTCAAAATACCTTGGTCAATACTACAAGACAGTTTGAGGAATACTGATGGGGAAAATCTAATTATGAATTTCAATCCTCTATAAACTGTACCATCAATATATTTCATCAATTGGAAGTGGGATTTAAATCAAATGCAATTCCATAAAAATGCACCTGAAAGTATAAACTTCTTAACATTAACAAATCTAGATCTGGTATTATCATAGACCTGTGTTTGAGATAACTTCTTAAAAACAATGCTTGGCACTGTTTGATTAGCCAGTTGGTTAGACCATGGTGTTATAACACCAAGATCAAGGGTTCAGATCCTCGTACTGGCCAGCCAAAAAAAAAAAATGTTTGGGCATGCCTGCTTACTTTTAACATCATTTACCTTTTGATGTGGTTTTGTGTATGTGTGTGTGTTTGCATCTGGCCAGTACCCTTGACTGGGATCCAAACCCTTGACCTTTGTGCTACAAGGGGGTACTCTAACCAGCTGAGCCAACCGGCTATGTGGTTTTTGCTATGTTTAGACTTGCTTGTTATTTTCCATAGAAGATAATACATACTAAGCTTTTCCATTTCCTACTTCATACATGTTTGTTCATAATTGTTCTTAGTTTTTTTGCCAGTTGTGTTCTTGGTTCACATGGTATTGCTGTACCAGAACCCTTACAAACACCATGGAAACTGTTCTCACCATAATTGCTCTTTTCTACTATCCTTTGGAAGGGTCAAAGTCTATGAACAGGTGAGATATATTACTGTTAATAATTATGTACAAAACCTCTAAAGCATGCTTTTGAAAAATTTTAAATATCAATACATTGTAATGTTCAGTAGACCCCCTACTGTTCATGAGAGTTATGTGAACCACAAATTTTGAATTGATATAGCAGGAAACAGTAACACTCTCAAACTGAATAATTAAGGAGAGTTTAATAAGGACTGTTTACAAAGGTGTAGACAATACATGGGAAAGCCAGTAAGGAGATCCTATAGCACCCCAGGGTTAATCACAGCAGGAAGTCTCTATTATCTCTAGGCCCCAGGGAGCAAGGAGAGGATATGGTTACTGGAATCCAAATAGAGCTGTAACTGTAAGAGAGGTCCCCAACAGGAGACAGGCACAGCCAGCTTTTATCAGTAACAAGGAGACAGTCAGGGAAATAAATAATCCTGACTAAATTCTTCTCCTGACTTCCAATTAGCCAAAACCAATTAGAAGCCGGACACCAAGGCAGACCATTGATGTAGTCCATCCAGGTCAGCTTCCCTGCACACAGAGCAAGTAAATGGTGAAGGAGAATAGATCTGGAAGGGCAAATAGAAAATATTTGGACTTGATTTGGCTTCATACAAACTGGAGAAACAAAATGCCAAGCAAAGGGAACAATGTGAGCAAAGGTACAGAGCTGTAAAAGGGCTTCAATGTATTCAGGGCAGGTTGTCCAGAGTAGCTAGAGTACTGTTGGATACATGGAAGAAGGGAAGAAATGAGGCTGGAATGGGACTTTGTACTTCTCCAGAATTTGGATTTTATTCTTTAGATAGGGAGCCATTGAGAGATTTTGAGAAGGATGACATAATCAAATCTGATTTTCTTATAGTAGCAGTATTTAGGATATACTGAAAGGAAGAAAGTCAGAATTTGAGTCTAGTTAAAATGCTAGTATCCATTCTTCCTACATAAAAGGTTTTTGGGAGGATCAAATCAAATAAAATCACTCCTGCATTCAACTCTTTTGATTTCAAGAATAAGCAATCACTCAATTTACCTATATGATGAGGATTTTATTTATTTATTTTTTTTTTAAGGCTAAAAGTAAAAATAAGGAAAATGGGCATCTCAGCCTTGTGGCCAGGCCTGGAAGAAAACTAGAATATCTCAGTCATACAAATGAATTGGAAGGTTATGCAGAATGCAGGCAGTTTGAGGAAGTGGGCAGTTTTGTTGTACTTTTATAGTCTAGTCTATGAATCCCTGTTTTAGTTTTCCATCATTTGAGGGCTTAGCTAGTCTCTGTCCACTTCTATTCTAGTTATCAGTTGCCCAACTTTCTCTGCATCTCACATTCAATTGAGAGAATCTGATTAGGTCCATTATATGTCATTGTCCCTATTTGGACAGAGCTTTCATACTGGCCAGCCTTAGATTGGCTGCCTGGGCTCAGGTGCCCTTCCCTGTGTAGATCTAAGCAAGCGAGGGTCATATAGTACAAAAGGGCTACTATATAAGCATTCTTCCTTGTATAAGCAGGGCAAGTAAACTATTCCAGACTTGATGATAAAATTACATTTTGCACATTCCTTAAAAAATTGCAAGTATTAGAAATTAAAGATTACATTAAGGATGGTGTACGAATATCTAAACACTGATTTCTGTAATATGAGAATAATAAAACAGCTCACAGAAGAATTAAATGTAAAGGTTCCAGGTAACTGACAGGACTTGATGTAAAATGACAATGGGAGTGGGAAGGAAACAAAAGTGGATGTGTGAGATGAGAAGTTGCTGTTTAAGGTGACTCCAAAATTTTAAGACTAAGAAACTAAGTGATACTATTAACTTAAATAGTATACATTGAACAGGTTCAAGAGAAAGTTGTGGGGTTTATGTCAGACACTTTGATTTTTGAGTGCCAGTAGGTGATCTACGTAGAAGTATTCAAAAATGAGTAAGAAATATAAGTCTGATAATTTGGAGGAAGGTCAGGCCTAGAAATATACATTTGGGAGTCCTCTGTGTGATTTCACTATAGCAGGAGCTGCATTTACACTGTCTGCAAATCAAACCAAGCCACAAATATGTTTTATTTTACTTGTACAGTATTTTTTAAAAAGTAAGGTACTTTGCAGTTTCTTTAACTGTGAGATCTTACATAAAAACCTAGGTTTCTGGATTCTCTTGAAAAATTGGAAGCCTTAGCAACATTTTGGGCCAGGATTCCTTCATGACAATACCACAGCCCTGGTCCAGCTGCATAACTCATTTTTATTACCTGGTCTCTGTAAGCATTTGAATTTGTTATCCCTGCTCTTATGTCCTAACCAACATTAGGGATTTCCTTATAGTTATTTATTTTTATTAGTTAATAAGTATAAAATGGTACCATAAGTTGTCTATTTTGCTTACTTTTAATTTTTAGCAGGGCTAAGTATTTTGCCATGTGCTAATTTATAATCTATAGTCCTTGTGATTACCAAGTCATCTCAGCCATTTATTGAGAGAAATCCTATTAGTAAAAATCCACATCTTTACCCATGATCATATAGGTTTGTATAGTAGGCTTTTTAACAGTTGTACCTACATATCTCTCAGTTCGATAAAATTACCTTACTTTCAAAACAAAATCATATGTACTCAGAAGTCCATTATTGCCTGAATAATCCTAATGTTTCTTTAAATGTGCATGTTTTTTCTTTAAGAAATGTTTTGTGTGACTTTCTCATAGCTCCTTAGGAGAAACTTGACCATTTTTCTATCAAGAAAGTAATTGGCAGAGTCATGAGATTAAAAGTTAGAATACTTTTCAGCACACAAGAGTAGTATTAAGACATGAGACAACTCATTTAAAAATATTAGAATTAGGATATTAGACCTGGAAAGACTTTAGATAGTTAGCTCTTTTTACAGATAAGAAAAACTAAGACCCAGAAAGTATAAGTAACTTGCCAAAGTTTATATAGCTATTTATACCAAAAGGAAAATGCTATCTATTTTCAAATGTTATATCACAGTGTAAATAGTAGATAACGTCGAGATTAATTTCCCAGTTGTCTTGATAACACATTTTCCTTGCTTACAGTGTCAAGTACTCATCCCTGGTGGCATTTGCCTTCATAATTCGTCCCACAGCTGTCATTCCATGGATACCTTTGCTATTCAGACATTTCTGGCAAGAACAGAAAAGGCTTGATCTTATTCTACATAATTTTTTACCTGTAGGGTAAGTATGACTACAACCCATCTATTAAGTTTAGTAACCTATACAAGATAGCTTATGAACAAGATTTTACATCTTTTAGTTAGTTACTTATTATATCTTCTAATATCAATGAGAACTTTCAGCCCAAGGATACAGAATATTTCAAATTTATATTTTGCACTTTTATGTCTATGATCCTGATTTACTATAAGTATTTTAATTTGCTCAAATGTGGATCTTTGCAGTTATTTCTTAGAACTTTCTTTTATTCCCTAAATATTTCTCAAATACATTTTGGAGAGACTTGATTCTTTCATATTTGTATAGGGCATTATAATTTAGAATGTATTTTCACATATTCATGATTTTCACATTTCTTGGACCTAGGTAATGCATGCATTTTTATTTTGTGGTAGAGGAAATAGAGGGTTTGGACAAATTAAAAATGAATTAGCCAAAGTCACTGAGCTGGTTGCTGGGATAGAACGGAGATTGAAACCCAGGTCTTCTAATTATACTATCAGCTCCTAGGATCAGGCTTATCCCAAGTATAAAGTAGAATATCCAAAATATTTATTGAAGGGATGAGTACATTCTGACTCTTAGAACATGTTTTTAATATACTAGTTTTCACTCTGCACAAGTATTTTTTTGGTACCAATTAGAAAGGACTAAATTATCTTGTGGCTAAGTTGATATTGTTGTCATTTCTCTGATGCTTTAACATTGTTTTGAATGTATTCATTCATTCAGCAAATATTTAATCACGTTTATGTGCCTGGTTGTGTTTAAGATGCTGGAGATACAGCAGTTTAACAAAACGCAGTCCCTGCCTTCATGAAGTTTACATTCTAGTTGGGGGAGAGGGAGACAGTTAGAAAGATAAGAGTAAATATATATTTGTCAAGCGATGATGAATGCTGTAGGGAAAAATAATGTGGGATAAGAAGGATAGAATGCTGGTTTGTTTTTATAGGGTAATCGGGAGAAGACCACCATGATAGGGTGAAATTGGAACCAAAATCTAGAGGAGTGAAGAGAGTGAACCATGTAGATACCTGAGGAAAGAATATTCCAAGCAAAGGAACCAGCAAGTGCAAAGTGTGTTTGGTGTGTTCAAGGAACAGCAAGGAGACCAGTGTGGCTAAAGGAAAGTAAGCTTGGAGGAATGTGATAATGAGGTCAGAGAGATAGCAGGGGCCCAGATTATGTAGGTTTTTACACTGAGGGAGATGAAAAGCCTTTCTAGTCTCATTAGCAGTATGATATATTTTATTCATTCAATAAATATTTGTATCAAGCATTTGACGATTCAAATCAGTAAGATACAGTGTCTGCTCCCAAAGTCAAATTATTGGGGGGAAAGAGATATAACAATACAGATGCTCCTCGACTTACAGTGGGATTACTTTCTCATAAACCCATCATAAGATGAAAATATTATAAATCAAAAATGCATTTAATATCCCTAATCTACAAAACATCATAGCTTCACTTAGCCTTGTCTACCTTAAATGTGCTCAGAACACTTATATTAGCCTACAGTTGGGCAAAATCATCTAACACAAACCCTATTTCATAACAAAGTGTTGAATATCTCATGTATTTCATTGAATGCTGTACTGAAAGTGAAAAACAGAATGGTTGTATGTGTACCATTGTAAAAAATCAAACCATCATAAGTTGGGGACCATGTGTAATTCTTACCCAACAATTTAAAATGTTCTAATGTAGGTGTATAACAAAATGCCATAGGAGAACAGAAAATAAAGAGCCTAATTCTGCTTGTAGGGGGAATATTAATAGAAGCCTTATAAACTAAGTGATATTTCAGATGTAATCAAAGATGAGTATGAATCTGCCAGGCACGGGTAATTAGCTGCTTAAAGTTGAAAAGGCCTGAAGGAACCTATTCATATTGATCCAGTGCTTGTCTTGTTTATTTTGAAGGGAATTATAGGAAAGAACAAACAAAATAATGCATTTAAAAATACTATGTGAGGTATAGAACAAAAGGCAATCACAGGCCTAATTAGTCTTATACTCAAGTCCTTGATGCATAGAGTTGGCTCCAGACTTGAACCTTATACAGACATTTGTACATATTGATCACTCTCTAAAAATAGCCAGTTGCATATTCAAACAGTAGTAGGGTCTCTAAATATACAGAAAAATCTTGAATTACTCTTAGGAAATATTCTTTTGTTGGGAAGGGTAAGGTCCTGGCTGATACGAGGATCCAAACCCTTGACCTTGGTGTTATAACACTGCACTCTAACTAACTAAGCTAACCGGCCAGCCCTGAAAAAATTCTAATATATGTGGACCTATTTTTCTTTACCTTTTACACAACCTTGAGAATTCGGGACATCATTTTGTCATTTTGTAAAATCAAAAATTGTTCAATTGCCTTTCAGCTGCCACATTAATTATCTCACCAATAACTGACAAGATGGGAATAAAATAGCAGACATCATTATAGATCATACAGGCATTGAAGAGATAAGAAGATGATATTTAAACAACTTTTTACTAATCAATTTGACAATTTAGATGAAATGGACAAATGTCTAGGAAAATATAATTTAACTGACAAAAGGAGAAATAGAAAATGTGAATAGTACTATACAAGGGTACTTCAAAAAGATCATAGAAAAATGGAATTAAAAGATAATGGAAATCTTTCTATGAACTTTTTGGAGTCCCCTCATATACATTAAAGAAATTTAATTTGTAATTAAGGCCTTCAAGCATAGAAGCACTAGGCTCAGACGGCTTCACTGGTGAATTCTTCCATACATTTAAGAAAGAAGACAATTCACATGAACTATTCCAAAGAATAGAAAAAGAAGAATATTTCCCAATTTCTTTGATGAAGAATATCTTTGATACCAAAATCTAACAAGAACATTACAAGAAAAATCAAATATAAACCAATATCTCTCATGACTGTGAGTTCAAAAATCCTTAACAAATATTAGCAAATTGAATCCAGTGATATATTAAAAAGAATAATACATCACAGTGAAGATTGGTTGTATTGCAGGAATGTGAAGTAGGTTTAATATTTGAAAATCAACCAATATGATTCATGACATTAAAGAATAAAGGGGAAAAATCATATGACTTTCTCAATAAACACAGAAAAGGCAAATGATAAAATTAAAAGCCCATTCACGATTAGGGTAAAAGAAAGACAACCCTTAGAAAACAAGCCATTGACCCCATGTTTATTGCAGCACTATTAACAATAGCCAAAATATGGAATCAACATAGATGACCATCAACAGATAAATAAATAAAGAAAATGTGGCATATATACACAGTGGAATACTACTCAGCCATGAAGAAGAATGAAATCCTGTCATTTGCAGCAACAAGGATGAGTCTGGAAGACATTATGTTAAGAGAAATAAGTCAGGTACAGAATATAAATACCATATGTTCTAACTCATATGTGGAAGCTAAAAAAAAATAATAAGTTGATCTTTTCGAAGTAGGGAGTAGAATTGTGGTTACTAAAGGCTGGGAAGCAGTGGGGAATAATGACAGGTTGGATAATGGACACAAAATTACAGCTGGAGAGGAGGAGTAAGTTCTAGTGAGGTACAGTAGTGCTAGGCATCTATAATTAATAATTTATTGTATGTTCTCAAATGGCTGGAAGAGAGATCAAATGTTCTCATCACAAAGAAATGATAAAGTTTTGTGATGAATATGATAATTTTGCTGACTGGTTAATCACACATTGTATACATACATGTATTGAAATATAACTCTGTACCTCATAAATATGTACAATCATTATGTGTCAATTACAAAATAAGTAAATTTCTTTAAAAAAAAAAAAGCAATGGAAGGGGACTCATAAATATAGCAAAGATTTCTATTTAAATGTTATAGAAAATCATACTTTGTGTTAAAGTACTAAACTCCTTTCTCCTGAGATTGGGAAAGATACAAGGATGCTTATTATCTCCACTCTTGTTCAACAGTATGCATTCTTGTGCAATAAGACAAGAAAAGCAAGTAAATGGTTGGAAAGGAAGAAAGAAAACTATATGACATGTAGTATATGTAAAGAATCCAAAAGATGTAGAGATAAACTATTAGAATTAGTAAATAAACATGCTCACTGGATACGAGGTATTAATTAGATACTAAAACTAGTGGGTAAAAGTTTGAGGAATAACAGGATATTTACATAGTTTCAAAGTGCTTCCCCACAAGATACTAATAAGTATCTTGATTAATAAATTACAAAAGATGAAATGATAAGTTTACAGTGGAGAAACTTTGCAGACATGTTTTACCCAAGTGAGCAAAGTTAACCTTGCTATTATTAGGGCCAGTCATGTCATGGAACTCCTGATCTGAAGCACTGAGAAAAACACCGCATAACTTCTGTGGCATTACTGCCAAAATGCATAACCTGAATCTAATCGTGAGAAGATATCAGACAAGCCCAAATTGAGGTATATCCTCCTACAAAATAACTGACCTAATTCTTCAATGATGCCACGGTCATGAAGGGCAAAGATTAAGGAACTACTATTTCAGATTAAAGGAGATTAAAGAAACATGAAAACTGAACACAACAAATGACTGAGATTTTTTTTTTCCTTTGCTATAAAAGACATTATTAGGACAATTGGCAAAATCCCAAGAAGGTCCGCAAATTAGATTGAATGTTAATTTCCTGATTCTGATGATTTGTGGCTTATGTAGGAGAATATTCTTTTTAGGAAGTAACCACTGACTTATTTAGAGATAAAAGTGAATGATGTCTGCAACTTAACTCTCAAACAGTTCAGAAAAAAATACATATATTTATGAATTTTTTTTGTTTGTGTGTGCTAGCCAAAAATATGTATCTTTAAAGAGAGAGAAAGAAAGGGATAAAGCAAATATGGTATAATGTTAACATTTGGGAAGTCAAGATGAAGGGTACATGGGAATAACCTTATTATTTAAGGTGAAGGTTATATGGGAGAATAAAAGTATCATTGACAGTGGCATCAAAAAATATCAGATACTTATGAATAAATTAATTAAAGGCATTCAAGACCTCTACACAGAAAGCTGCAAAACATTATTGGAAAAAACAAAGGCCTAAATAAACAGAGGAATATACCATGTTCATGGATGGCAAACTCGATATTTTAAAATATCAAGTCTCCCCAAATTGATCTATACATTCAGTGCAATTCCAGTTAAAATCCCAGTAGGGTTTGTGTGGGTATGTATAAACTGATGAGCTGATAAACTTTTACATGAAATACAAAAGGCCAAGAATAGCTAAGATTTTTGCAGTGGAGGACTTTACACTATTAGATACTAGGACTTATGACAAAGTTATAGTCATTAAGACAACTTAGAATTAGTGCAAGGCAAAACAAATAAATCAGTGGAAGAGAATAGGGCCCAGCAAAGACAGATATATGTAGTCACTTTATTTATGATGAAGGTGAAACTTCAGTACAGTAGAGAAAGGATAGTCTTTTCAATAAATACATAGTTGGATAGCCATATGGAAAAAAATTAATCTTGACTCCTACACTTCCCAACATAAGCAAAAAAGAAAAAACCGTCCAAGGGAATTACAGATCCTAATGCAAACGTAAACAGTGGTGCTTCTTCAGATATGCGAGAATAAGTGCTGGCTATAAAGAAAAAAGATACATTTGAATAAATTCAAATTAAAGACTTGTTCACTAGATTCACCATTAAGACAGTGAAAAAAGCAAGCCACAGATAGGAGAAGACATTTGCAATACATATAACCACCAAAACCTTATATCCAGTTTACAAAACTTGTAAAAATCTAGAGGAAAAATGATCAAAAGGGGCTGGCCAGTGAGCTCAGGTAGAGTACATTGTTATAACACCAAGGTCAAGAATTCAGATCCCCATACTGGCCAACTGCCACAAAAAAAAAGATCAAATGACCTGAACAGGTACTTAAAAAAATATTCAAAAGGCCATTAAGTACAAAGGTACTCATCTCATTAGTCATCAAGGAAATGTTGTTTAAAACCACCATGACATCCTACTATATATCCACCCAAATGGCTAAAGATGATGTGGAACCCTTATATATTCCTGTGGGAATGTAAATTGTTACAACACTTTGGAAAACTAAGTATATACTAAAGCTAATTGCACTTATACCCTCAGGCCCAGCTATTTCAGTTCTAGGTATATGCCCAACAGAAATGCTTATGTATGGATACCAAGAGATGTGTAAAACAATGTTCATAGAAGCAATATTCATAATAGCTAAAAATGGGAAGCATGGCGTCCATCAAAAGAAAAATACAGTGTGATATAACACATTTCAATACACAGTATTATAAATGAACAAACTGCAGTGTGAAAAAACAATGGTTCAACTTCACAAGTGTAATGATTGAAGGAATTTGAACATAAGCATACATACAGTATGATTCCATTCTTATAAAATTTGAAAAAAGGTAAAATTCACTTATTGTATCAGAAACTAGGATAGTGAGAAAAAAAAAACAAGAAAAATAAGGAAAAAGAAACTCTTAATAGTGGTTACCTTTGGGAAAGTGGTAGGATTGACTGGAAGGATGAGGGGGTGCTGCTAATGGTCTTTATCCTGCTCTGTATGACAGTTACACAGTTGTGTTCATATAGTGATGATTCATGGAGCTTTATACACATAGTGTATTTTCCTGTGTATATGTTTGTGGTAGGCAACCTCTGAGATGGTTCCCAGTGATCCCGTCCTCCTACTATTCATGCCTTTGTATAATACCCTCCCCTTGAGCATAGGCTGGATTTGTTGACTCAATTCTAATAAGTAGAATTAGCAAAGGGATGGGATGTCACTTCCAGTACTAGGTTATAAAAAGACTGTGACTTCCATCTTGGGTACCTGTCTTATTCTCTTGGCTGGCTCATTCTGGGGGGAAACGAATCACAATGTCATGGGGCACTCTTAAGGAAAGTGCCACACATTGAAAGACACAGCCCTACCACAACTATGAGTGACTCTGGAAACCGATCTCTCCTCCACCCCCAGTCAAGCCTTCAGATGAAACTGTATCCCCTCTTAAGAGCTTAACTGCAATTCATGAAAGACTTGAGCCAGTGGTACCCAGCTAAACTACACTGGATTCTTGACCTACAGGAACTGTGAAGTGATAAATATTCATAACTTTAAGTTGCCAAGTTTTGGGGTAATTTGTTATGCAGCAATAGATAATCTTTCAATGATCTTTATGTTAATATATTTTTATAATATTTATGTAATAATCTATCAATCTCTATCAATAGATAAGATCTTTCACTTGATCTTAGCCAAAAGGCTGAGAAGCAGTAGATAAGATCTTTCAAAATGTTCAAGTCTATATTCAGTTGGTGAAATTGTAAAGCATTTTTGAAGTGGCTTTTGATGCAAGGCACTTGCAAAGCCATATGCTAGTATTGGATTTTTAGCAAGGTCAGAATGTGAATCACCATTCTATTCTGTTTTTCAGATTTGTCACTTTGAGTTTGTCTCTGATAATTGATCGTATTTTTTTTGGCCAAGTAAGTAAAAGTATATTAAGCTAATAGCCATTTTTATTTTAATCATTCATTTCACTGAAACCTCAACCTGGATTTTTAATCCACTAATATTTCGGAACAGAGGCAAATCATTTTTTAAAAATGATATGGGATACACAAAACAGGACTTCCAGCGTATGCCTTTGGTTCAATTTGCTGTGCTTTTTACGTAATAGAATTATATATTCCTACTTAATGTTTAAAAGCATCCATTTTGAGGCAGGGACATATAACTATATTTTTGTTAGGTTTGTAATAATAAAGGATAATTTTTAAATGACTTTGGTTGACCCCCTTAATCATCCAGAAATCAAATTAACCAAAACATTCTATTCCTCAATCATTTGGCTTGAGATTTTAATCTATAACTTTATAGCCTTTGCTTGTTTTTAGGTTCCCTTTTTCCCTCTTCAGAGTCATTTAATGGGCTCTGACATCAGATTGCCAAGGTTTGAAGCCTAGTACTCTCACTGTTGGCTTTGTGATCTTGGACCAGTTTTGTACATTTCTTGCCATGGGTTCCTTACTGGAAATACTTTTGGCACCTGTCTCATAATGTTGTAGAATTAAATGAGGTAATGCATGTAAATCCTTACAACAGTGCCTGGCACAAGTGAACACTTAATGTTACCTGCTGTTCTTACTGCTGTTGCTGTCATTCTACATGGTGCTATAATTCAAATTGTAATGTATTCAAAGCTTTATCTTAATAGGTAATATGTGACATTGTAAGGAACTAGAGTAAAATTTTTAATATGGATACCATACACACACTCTCATAAAAATTATTTTTTAGGATCCTCTTTATGGATGTAAAACTTATATTGCAAAAATATGCTTGAATGTTTATTCATGATTTTTGAGATTCATGTTGAATCTCAAAAATCTAGTGTTTTACAAGTTAACAAAGAACACATCAATACTTAAAGAAAAAAAGTTAAGAATGATTTCATACAGTCATTAATAAAAATTATTAATGTAAACTACTGTCTGGTTTTTATTAAATTCTGATTTAAAGTCAACATTCTGTCAAATTCCCTAATGCCAAAGGTTAATACTTCGCAATAACACATTTCTGTTTTTTTTTTTCCTTCAACTATGCCAGTGGACTCTGGTTCAATTTAATTTTTTGAAATTTAACGTGCTGCAGAATTTGGGAACATTTTACGGTTCTCATCCATGGCATTGGTACTTCAGTCAAGGATTTCCAATTGTGTTGGGTACTCACTTACCCTTCTTTATTCATGGCTGCTTTCTAGCCCCAAAGAGGTACCAGGTACTTTTGCTGACTGTGCTGTGGACACTGCTAATTTATAGGTAAGATTTTATTTGTTCAAATAGTTAATTTTTTAAATGAACTAAATTCTTCAAAAAGTAAACTGTTTATCTTTTGAAAATGCATTAACTCTTTTGTTAGTGGCAATTATTTTAGAAGACAGAAGTAGTAGTAATTATGCTGGTGCTCAGAGTGAATACTTCAGATATGTAGTTTGCTTAACAAGGATTACACTCAGTTTTTAAGAAACTGAACAAATTTTATTTGCTTTCAAAAATCAGAAACTACCAAAATTTTAAGTATTGAAGGACCAGAGAAATACTTTTCTAAAATATAATGTGTATATCCTTATTCTGAATTTGAGTAATATTACTTACTTGGATTGGTAATAGAAATACCTTTTTTAGAACATAATTGTACTTTATAACTTCACATTGACATCAAATGTTATGATTGATTTTTAACACATCATAAGCATCTTTTAACTAAAAGATAAAGAGACTGATTCCTGAAGCAAGAAATTCAGTATCGCTAAGTATCAGAAAAATAAATACAAAGGTACTTAAAAAGTTCATGGATTCATATTGTCTTTTAATTCTATTTTTCCACAAACTTTACGAAGTACTCTTGTAGATCATGTTAATTATATTTCATTTTTAATACGTTAATTTCTCAAACTATCATGCAATGATAATACCTAATATTTTATTTTAATGTCTTTTTTTATTATAGTATGTTGGGCCACAAAGAATTCCGGTTTATCTATCCAGTTTTACCATTTTGTATGGTGTTCTGTGGTAAGTGTCTTTGTTTAATATAGAAAAAAATTATATAGAAATAGTTAAAAGACAATAAGTGCTCATTAAACTCTATTATTTATTTTCATCTAGGCTAAATGAGAATTACTTATTAATTACAAATTTATTACTGCAATATTCCTTTTGTAGTCTAAATTTTTTTTTTCCTGTATCCTATAAAGTGATAAAAAACATAAGGATCCAATATCCAAAGCACCTATTGGTGGTGGTATTTGTTAGAAATCTTTCACTAAAGGGCCGAGCCTGTGGCGCACTCGGGAGAGTGCAGCGCTGGGAGCGCAGGCAGCGACGCTCCCGCCGCGGGTTCGGATCCTATATAGGACTGGCCAGTGCACTCACTGGCTGAGTGCCGGCCACGAAAAAGACAAAAAAAAAAAAGAAATCTTTCACTAAAAAATAAAGGAATATGTCTTTTAGAATAGCTATTTTAGGGCCAAGCCCGTGGCGCACTCGGGAGAGTGCAGCCCTGGGAGCACAGTGACACTCCTGGCATGGGTTTGGATCCTATATAGGAATGGCTGGTGCACTCACTGGCTGAGTGCCGGTCACGAAAAAGACAAAAAAAAAAACAAAAAGAATAGCTATTTTAAGTTTATGGTTAAACTGCAAGGGTCTTCATTTTCACAAACAAAAACTGTATTTATAGCTGTTAAAACTAGTTTTCAATTCTTTTACACACAAAATATTTACCCCTTTAAGACTCACTATAATGCATATACAATTTTTAAAGTAATTTACTCTGATTTATTTTTGGCCTTTTCTCCATTTTTCCACAAGGTCTTTGCAGTATATTTTTTTTACCTGTGACTTCTAAAAAATCTTATATTACTCAGCTCAAGACAATCTGAATTTTTACATTGCCTGGTTTAGAAAAATTATGAATTGAAACTTTATTCACTTCATGCTTAATAAATGAGTGTTGGCTTCCTACAAATATTAAGACCTTTAAAAAAATCACTGGGTTGGAAAAGAAGAAATGAATAACCAACTGGGTCTGGAGGCTGGAAAAAACTAGGGAGTTACAGGTTTCAAACTTACATTTTACTTAAAAAAAAAAAAAATCCCAATAAGCCCTTGAGTTAGGCAGCCTTCTTTGCCCAAGTGTACATCAACTACAGATCTCAGATCTATGTACTCTCTTCAATTTATATAAACATACACATCTACGTATCTGATACATCTAAAGTACTGAAACCAAAGTCTCAATTTATGTCATTTCCTTATAGTCTTACTTCATATAAAATGCAGGCATCTAACAGCTATTTGGCTAGTCTTAAGAATAGTGGACCCATTTCCCAGAAGAAATCTGTTCACAAATCACTTTACAGATTTTAAAGTGTTGTTTCATTTTGTTTGTTTTTACAGCTACTTGAGTGTGAGTTATAATTAAATCAAGCATTGCTTATGTACTGGAGGACAAATATTTGTGTGTATGTATGTCTGCATGTGTGTGGTTTGGTTTGGTTTGGTTAATTTAGCAACTTGGTTTGATTTACATTTTCAAAATCTGGATGTTTCCAGCATTCCTTCTCTGTGCCTTGTTTCTTTACAGAGTATTTAGAGAAAGATTGAGTTGTCTGAATCCTCATTCCCAGTCCAAAAGATTGAATCTTTAAGTGGCAGGAACCTACTGTAACCAGGGTCTATTCTCAGTCTCAGATTGAGATAAAATGCTGATGAGGGTTGAAGAGACACCCTTCCAGTGGATAAGACACCATTATCCAATGGATAAGACACTCTTCCTTCCATCCTGTGTCCACTCACAAGGATCGCTAAAGGACTGAAATCTAGAAAAACCCGACTGCCTCACAGAATGTAATGTTTTCCTCCAGACAGTATACCTAAGGTTCTTGAGTGGGCCAAAAGAATCTCTCATTCCTAGGAGACTTATACTTCCACTAACAGCCAGAGCTCTTTAATGCCAGGAGGTTCCAACGATAGGATCGATTAGGTAGTAAGCTCACCTAGACAGAAGTCTTTAGACATTTGGGAACATTATCAGACAGGAGTTCTTTTTGGAGTTCTTGACGTTTTAAAATGACCCAATTTGACTCTTTCCTAACTACTTGAAATCTTGAGTTATATTACACCTCAAATCTCAGCCTTATTCTGTTCCTGTGTGACCTCTTTTAACCTGATTTTACATAAACATGACAACTTTATTGGCCATTGCTATATAACAGGCCACCTAAAAACTCAGTGGCTTAAAACTTTATTATTACTTACAACTCTACAGCTTTTCCAAGTAGTTCTCTCCACTTAAGCAGAGCTCACTTATGCAAATGTGATCAGCGGCAGATTGGGTAGACACTTCTATTGACCTAGGCCAGGCTCTCATTTTTGCGGTTCAGCTGGCCATAGGCAGAAGGTAACTGAGTTCTTCTGTATTCTCTCATCTTCCAACAAGCTTGGCTGGGGCTTTTTTCACTTGGGATAGGCAGGATTCCAAAAGGAGGAGCAGAAATGTGCAAGGCCCTTTGAGGCAAAGGCTTGGAATTTACACACTGTGGCTTCTACCATATTCTTCTGGTCAAAGCAAGTCTCAAAGCCAGGCCAGATTCAAGAGATGGGGAAATAAACACCAGCCTCATAATGGAGTTGGACACAGGAAGAGGAGTAATTGCAGCCATTTTTTTAATCTACAGTAACTTCTCTTGCCTATTTGAATTTTCCTCAGTCCTATAAAATAGGACAACTCTAGAAAACATACCTTCTGTGACTGGCTCTGATCTTTAGTGAACTGTATAACACTGTGCTTCAGTTTCCTTATCTGTAAAAGAAGGGTGCCACTGGTTTAACAATCCTGAAATTCTGAGAATGAAGCTCTGTCATGTATGCTGATATGTTTCCAGCACCCTGCTATTGATTCTGGGTTGGGTGTCTGCCTAATCTGTTTTTACCACAGTGGCCAAAGCAGACTTGCTTCTCTCTCTGATTGGGCCTTGTTTTTCCAAATTCTAATCTTTTTATCAAAATTGCATGTGCACATTGTTTCAGTAGTCATTCCATAGGAGTTTGTTTTAAAAAGCAAGTGGTCCCCCGTTCTTCCCTTTTCCCTCCCCAGAAGCAATCACTTAAACATTCTTTTAACTGCTCATTTTGATATTTATCTCTATATCTCTAAATAAAATACTTATAATGCCACTTTAAGATCTTTGTTTTAGGCATTACCTACTGACTGCTCACCATGGAAGATGAAAATATGGCTTTATACAAAGTAGCAACATAAAATTCTTTGTGATACCTCCCTCTGTGCCCTGTATCCTCATTATGGTTAATAGTTCAAAGTCTCACTCTTTCCCAGGTCCGTTCTCCTGCATGTCCCATTACAGAACTGAACTACACTTTTTCTCATGTAAACACTGAAACTAAGTTGACCTAATAGCTTTCCCAAAGAGTATTTAAAAATGGAAAGGTTGGGGCCAGCCCGTGGCTCACTCAGGAGAGTGCGGTGCTGATAACACCTAGGCCACAGGTTCAGATCCCTATATAGGGATGGCCAGTTTGCTCACTGGGTGAGCTTGGTGCAGACAACACCAATACAAGGGTTAAGATCCCCTTACCGGCCATCTAAAAATAAATAAAAATAAATAAAAATGGAAAGGTTAACTCAGATTATCTCTAATTGGTAGAACATGGTAGAGATTTTTTTCTTAACATTACATTTTCTGATAATTTTTGCCAAAACCAGGATGCATCTTTGCCACTCCTCAGTAAGAAGGAACTCAGTCATTGCTGGAAAATACAGATTGCCACACTAAATATCCAAAACTTCAAAAGTATATATATCAAGCTAAATAATATGTGATGATTAGGAGATATAGCTGAGTAAAGAAAACAACTCATGAAAGGCTTTAGATATTCAAGTTGTTAGATTTTATACTAGTCAACTGAGAAATAATGAATTAAAAACTCTTTAAACAGTAGTGTGATGAGAATGATTTGATAAGAACTCAGTGTATTTTGTTATAAAAATAACCATTGCTTATGGTACAAAGACAAATAAATGCATTAGTGTGTCATACTCTAATCATAGAACCCCATTCCCCATAGATAACTATTGTTTTGGGTTTTTTTTTTTTTTTTTTTTTTTTTTTTTTTTTTTGGCAGCTGGCCAGTAAGGGGAGCCAAACCCTTGACTTTGGTGTTATGACTTCACACCTAACCAACTGAGCTAACCAGCCAGCCCTGTTACCACTTTCTTATGCAATTCTCCAGAAATTTCCTATATACCCACTTTTAAGTATCTTCTCATAGGCCCAGACGACAGGAGCAAATTAAGTATTTTGGGGTGATGGTTAGCATCCAGTTAACAATGAGTTGGCTACTATGTGAAATGAAGGGGTCTACATTCTGACAACTAGTCACCAGGGCTCTTACAAAGTCCCAAATCTTCAGTAAATAGGAGGGGATTTTGCATTTTAAATAGGTAATGTTTACATTATTTACATGGTGGTGATTATCAATTTTTGAAGCTTGGTCATTTGTAGTTGGATTATTTCAGTGAGAATTATATATATCTCCATATTATTTGCATGTGCAATTAAGTAGACTTTACTGGGTGGCAGCTACTAGAATCTTGTTGATTTCCTTTTAACTATTGAAGAAACAGTACAATTTCTCTATAAGAAAACCACGAGCACTGGCCGGTTAGCTCAGTTGGTTAGAGCACAGTGTTATAACAGCAAGGTGAAGAGTTTGGATTGTGCCCCGCCCCATGCCCACTCCAAAAAAAACCATGGGTCCTAGGCTTCTCATGTAGCTCACTCAGTCTAGCATTAAAACTGTTATGTATCTTTCCAACTCTCCCTTTACCAACTCCAGTTTCTGAAATCCCCTTGGGAATCTTTCAATGTCAGATGGTTTGAAAATCTCAGGCTTCAGATTCGAGACTCTTGACTTATACTATAAAGTCAGGTTCTTTTCTAACATGCACAAAAGTCATTTGATGATAACTGAATTTTTTAAAGATATTTTCCCATATGTCAAATATTTAGTAATGCTTGTAGGGTGCTAAAAATGTATATAAAAAGAAATGCAGACCTCAAGGTTGAAATAAGGTTTTAGCCCAAAACTTAATTTTAAGTTGGAACTTGAAATGCATTTTCCCTTTGAAATAATACGGTGACACATAGCTCCAAGAATATCCCACAAAAGCTCATCTGACCTATATTATTATTGGAGAAGCCAATTTTGGAAGGCAGCTATGCTCACTACTATACCACCAATGACACTGGAGAAGCAACTTTTGAATGGCAAATATTTATCAGTATCCACTGTCCTCAGGAAACTAAACTATCATTTTACTTAGGCTGTGTTCAACTAACTGTTCCTTCTGTTACCACCATTTTTTTCATATTATTTTTCCAAGTAATATGGAGATTCAGTTCTCACCAAAATGACCTACCCTAAAATGAGCTAAATGAAAGTGAAAATGATCACCACATAAGTAAAGCAAGCATCACCTAACTTAAGAGAAGCCCCCAGCCCCACCAGTACTGAAGATGCTGGGAACACAAGCCACAAGCACGTCTTCTTCCAGCATCCTACCCAGGGTGCCATTTTCATAACATTCACCACCACATATTCCCATTTTCTATCACCCATCCATCCTATTGCATCCCTGCTGCCAAAGTTTCAGATAAAACTTCCGGTGAACATGTAGTGAATGAACAAACTGCTAAAGAGTTAGCCACTTTACCTATGTCCGCTTTATACTGATTTGAACATTCCTGAGAGCAAATTGTCTTCTAGGGCCTTGCCAGGACAGGCTTTAATGTATCTTCTTGTAGTTTTAGCCCACTGAGGTAGATGCAGGTTTTGCCTATCAACCCAAGTAAGCGTTTCAAGTTTTATTTGCTGGTCTGTTCTGTGGTTGGAGTTAATACAGATGGCTTAACTTTTGGAATCCTATTTTATTCCTAATAAAACTTATTCTAGTTCTTATCCTCTTTAGTAGGTTCTTCATTTTACCATTTCAAACATTTTATAAATATAGATCTAAGTTTTAAATAATAGGCTTAGTTTTCTTGATCTGACTACATTTTTTAATCACACCACTTTGTAGAATGTTCTTTGGTTAATCAGAGCTATTTCAAGATTAACAGTACTAGGAGATATGGATACGTGTTATTCCAACTCCTGAATGGTATGAACTGTGGGTAATGTTATCTAAAATATTTACAGGTCAAAGAAATTATGATGACTTATTATCTCTTATTTGTCCGTGACAGTATTACAGCTTGTGTTGTCTCCATGATAACCACAAATATATTTGCATTTAACATAAGAAAACAACAGATGGCCAGTGTTACAATTCAATGTGCCTATCTTTATATAGGATACTCACTAACCCACCTGAAAACGTGGAAGAAACCAGCTCTAAGTTTCCTGTTTTTATCAAATGTGCTCCTCGCCCTCTATACGGGTTTAGTTCATCAACGAGGTACTCTTGATGTCATGAGTCATATTCAAAAAGTCTGTTACAACAGTCCCAATAAATCTTCAGCTTCAATATTTGTAATGATGCCTTGCCACTCTACTCCTTATTACAGGTAATACAAGTTGTTTCACTGTATGCTATTATTAAGAAAATGAAACTGACTAAAATTTCCTTTCAGATTTCTGGATGTGAATTAGTTGATCGTTGATCAAATGATAAACTTTAAACTCCCACTCATATTTATTCACTGATAGATCTTAAAAACATATAAACTGTGCCAATTAAAATCATGTAAGTTTATATAAACTTTAATATTCTTTAAAGATTTTTAAACAGTTTACACTTAAATCTGATTTAAATTGATAAAACATTTTGTAGGTATTTGATACTTTTCTTAGTATACTTATCACTAATCTTACTACAGATCTTTGTGATACATCTTTTATTTACACAATTTTGCATTAATCTCAGAACAATGGATTCTAGTCCAGATATACTACTGGACTGTCACCTTGGTCTTAAACCAGTCTGGACATCACTGTAAAAATTAGGGAATGGAGCTAGATGATATTATAGTGCTTGAATTAAGTGTTTTGGGGAAATGTAAAATACTAAAATTGCCTTAACTATGCAGGGCATCCTTTTAGTCCTATGCTTGTTATTTCAGGAAGCTGTATTAGTCACCAGTTGTCCAATAATAGTACAGGAGCAAAGCAGCCAGTTTTCCTATAGAAAATTCTACACCTATTTAATTCAGTCTGGCTCTAAACAGTCTTAATATCATCATGGATATCATTTTAGGGGAATTTAATACTTTTGGAATATTCTACTTAATGGAATCATTAATGCCAATCATTAATACACAATTTTAAAAATTGGGGTTGCCTAGCAAAAGCCACAGGCTAGATGGAAGCCCTCAAGTATCCCTTCAACTTGAGGATTCCCTACTATATTAAAAATACAGGTGAGAGAGGGACATTCATTCCCCCTCCATGCGCACAAGAGAGGTTATACTGTAGGAATAGGAATTCTAGAGGTACCAAGATGTTCTCCATACATACTTGAAATGGTTGATGTCTTAGGCTTTGTATAGTTCACCAAATTGTTATCTTACACTTTTTCAAAGCTCACAATGGAGGAAAAAGTCTGATGCCTACTATGGAATACAAGGCTGACAGCTTTTTCTCAGGAATTTCTGCTTTACCCTGGAAATAAACCTTTCACCTAAATTAAAATAAAAGTCATGAAGTACTAGATGTGGTGTAGTTATTTTCTGTGTATTTCATAGATAAACCTGTATTGCACAATTATTTAGCTTTATTTCTAATTGGATATTTTAAATCTTCATATCAAGTGAGGTTTAATTTTTCCTGAGGCAGTTATAAACATGGCTCTTTGCATGTCCCAAGTAACTAGCTTAAGTTGTCATGATTGGTATTAGATGAATCTATCTTTTTATGTTCTAGTCTATATATGTCACAATAAAACCATTGCTTATTTGGATGTAATCAGTGAACATATGTTGCTCTCTATAACTGAATCTTATATAAATATATAAGGAAACAGGAAAAACATAATTTAGGATGTGATCCATCCCCTTTCAGAGCAGAAAAGGTCTAAGAGAGCAAGAATCTTTTCTCACTTATGACCAAAGTTTTTTACCTTACTAAGCCTATGGAGAATCACTCTTGTATTTATAAGTTAACTTACCTAGTCCCAAAGACCATTTACTTTCTGGAACAGCTTGCTAATGCTAAAGAGCATTGAATCCCCCAAGCTGACCTACTTCCCTCCTTGAAATAGAGTGTCGTGCTTTAGTTTGGGCTTGTAGTTTATGCTGCAGCTGCACAAGCACATGGTATGAGAATCATGCGCTCCATATTTGAGAAAATGCATTCAAGGCTTGCTTCCTCACCTAAATTGGAACACAGTTTATGGATTCAGATTTCACATTTTACTAAGTATACATGATATTTCTTACAAGTAATATGAAAACTTTCACAATTTTTTTTACTTCTTATAATTATTACAGCAACTTTTCTTTTCATAGCCATGTTCACTGCCCGCTTCTAATGAGATTTCTCGAATGTCCACCTAACTTGACTGGAAAAAGTCAGTATCTTGATGAAGCAGATATATTTTACCTAAATCCCTTAAACTGGTTACATAAAGAGTTTAACAATGATGCATCACTGCCTACTCACTTGATCATTTTCAGCGTTTTGGAGGAGGTAAGTAAACATTAAAAAGAAAACTCGTTATTTTTATTTTACCTCAGATTTAGCAAACACTCAGGTAAGTAGACAACAACCTTTTTTGTGGTCCCTTTCAATCCCCATATTTCATAATTGGTCTTTTCCCCAGTCAATATCAGCCCCAGTTCTGTAACTATCAAGGTATGTTACTTACCATGTTAATTCTTTCATTAAGAAATGTGTTTTATTAAGAAAAAAGTTGTAGAGGAGCAATTAGTAAAAGGCGAAAGATTTATACGATCTGAAGAGAAACCAGAGTATAGTAGAGGAGCAATTAGAACAGGCAAGTCTAAAATTCTTTTGAAATAGTACTCAGCAAAATGTAGCCTTTACTTACTTAAACCTTTATTTAATTCTAGGAAATAAGTGCTTTCCTAATTTCAAGCAATTATGAGAAAACTGCTGTTTTCTTCCACACTCACTTGCCAGAAGGTAGAATTGGAAGTCACATATATGTCTATGAACGCAAGTTATAAGGGAAACTCAAGAGAAGATGAAATTCTGAACTGTGTTTAGCTCTTTCCTAGAGAAACTGACATTGCTGGGTGGAACTATTCAGATGCTGTTTAAATATTTTAGTAAACACTGGGTAAGAGTCATATAACTTGCCAAAAAAAAATCTCGGTATAAACTGCTTTACCAAATATCACTACTGCAGAAATGTATAAAATATCAAAGTGTACAATCACATACTAGTACAATGCCAGATTTTAAATAAAGACCATTAGTTTTCCTTATGGTGTACTTTTATTGTTTCTTCCACAATATTCAGATGAGCAAGAAATTTCACAAGAGAACAAGTCAGCAAGCTCATAAAAGGGCAGCAAATTCTTCACAAGTCAACAGGCTCTTGAACCCACAAAAAGACAAAAAATATAAGATTATAAAAGGTTAAAGATGAAATCCATTACAATGTACTTTTTTCAAGCTGTACTACTGCAAATTTAACACAAACATCAGTGTTAATTAATTACACTTTGTCATGTATGATTTGAGCTTGCTTTAAGCTCACACACTGAAAGGAAGTCTCGTTTCATGCACACAATCTATTGCATGCCCGGCTTCCTTGATAAAACTATAGTTGAACATTTCCAGTGCAAAAAAAAAATTCAACAAAGCCAAACTACAGGAAAATGCACGTTAGTAAGCTTCTGACTGATGCTTTTGAGTAATACTATAAAGTCATCAAACTGATACTTAGAAATGGGGAAAAAAAGACATTGTCATCTTGATAGTTTCATCTTAGTTTCAACACCAAACATGTAGAAAGCATCCATGTTTCTCTTACAGTTTTCTAATTTAACTTAATCATGAGTCAGTATTTAGGATCAAAAGGTAATTGCCCCAATTCTATTTCAATATTTGCCATGTGTCTTCCATTAGTGCGACCATATTTATGCCATTTACCTTCCCTTTTATGTGGCTGAAGGTGCTTCTGCTCTTGTTTTCGATGCCTGGAGTTTTCAATATTTACCATACGTTGCTTTTTATCAGGTCGACTGAAAGCAGTAAACACATTTTTCATCTATGTTAGAGTTCAATTTATTTAAATTAAAACAATTTTAATGTTTTTCTCCATTAATCTATTACTGAACACTCTGAAAAAAGATGTTAAATTAATCTGAAGTATAATCCTAGTATATTTATTCCAAAAAAAGGGGGGGAATTCATTATTACTTTTTTTATCCTATAAAAGATAAAATACACAAAAATAACTGTACTGCCAAAAAGGGGAAACAGCAGGTAACAAAGAATAGAAATGTGACAATAAAATAATGAGATGTGTTTCCATTATTTTTCCTCCTTTCCTGTAAAAATCCCTCCCCCCACCCCCACTGGCTTTATCCCTCAGCAGAAATATATACACATCTCTGACAAAGCAAAACAAGTCTCTGACTTTTTCTCTCTTAAAGCGAAAGTTCACACTGCTTTCCTTAGTCTCTGTATCAGGCTTCTGTCACTACTTCAGTGAAGTCCATACTGCCATCCACAGCCACCCAATTCCCAAGGCAAAAAACATTTTACTATGCTCAATTTTTTTTAAGCATTTGACACATTTAAATATTCCTTTAAGATAATCTTTGAATTTCCATAATGCTACTCTGTAGTCTTGTCCTTTTCAGCCTTCTCTACAACCCCATCAATGGTGGTGCTCCCCAGGAGTCTGATAAACACATCACCTAGACTGTCTACACAAACACACAATCTGGGCAAGAGAGATGGCCTTATAATTGCCAACTAACCTTCATTTGAATATCCATAGGTACCTCCAAATGCAATCCTCATCTCCAATTCCCCTTCTCCAAAACCTTCTTCTGATATTATCTTAGTGATTCCACTATCCAACAGGTGACCCAACCCAGAAATCTGGAAGTCGTTACTTTCTACTTCTCTGTAGTAAGAAATACCAATTTTACTACCCGTTGTTTAAATCTGTCTCCTCCTTTCCACTCTTACTACTGTTGTCCCGGTTCAGATACTAATCTGCTCATGTCTGCATAGTACTGACCACCTTCTAGCTTCACACCTTTCCAATCAATCCTCCAGGCTACTGTCAGTACAGTGGTCCCCCCCTTATCCGCGGTTTTGCTTTCTACAGTTTCAGTTACCTATACTCAAACATGGTCCAAAAATATTGAATGGAAAATTTCAGAAATAAACAGTTCATAAGTTTTAAATCACATGCTGTTCTGAATAAAATGATAAAATCTCAAGCTATCCCTCTCCTTCCCACCCTGGACATGAATCATCCCTTTGTCCAGCATTACTTAGACTGTATAAGCTACCCACCACTTTAGCAACCATCACGTTATTAGATTGACTATCAGGGTATGGCTGTACTTGTTTTCAAGTAACCCTTATTTTAATTTATAATGGCCCCAAAGGGCAAGAGTAGTGATGCAGGCAATCTGGATATGCCAAAGAGAAGCTGTAAAGTGTTTCCTTTAACTGAAAAGGTGAAAGTTCTTGACTTTATAAGGAAGAAAACTGTAAGCTGAGGTTGCTAAGATCCATGGTAAGAAAGAATCTTTTGTTGAAATTCTGAAGAAGGAAGAAGAAATCTGTATATTAGCATATGAGTTCGGTACTAACAGTATTTTCATACATTTACTGGAGGTCTTAGAACTCATCGCCCGCAGATAAGGTGGGACTACTGTAATCTAAAATGCAATATAATCTTATCCCACCCCAGTTCAAAACTCTTCAAAGGTTCTCCAGATACTATGGGACAAATCCTTTTGCATAAAAGGAGGCCCTTGATCTGAATTCATCCCCCAGCACTAACCTGCTTCCTTAAAGTAGTATGTCTTCACATTTCCAAGTCTTGGTAAATTACCTTCCCCTTTGAGTGAAATGCCCTCCCCTATCTGCATAGCAAATTTCCATTTCTTTCAAAAGCTAGTTTAAAAAACAAGTTCAGTTCAATGGCCACCGCTCTTACGAAGCCTTTCCAAACAACTCCAGACAGCCTGAAGTCGCCATGTACATGCCTCCATACCTTCATCTCCTTTTTTATATTTGCCTAGCTTGAGCCCCTTTACAGCAAGAATTTTTCATTTGTTTTCTCAAGGTAGCTTCACAGCACTTTGCTCATTACAGCACTAGATATTATGTTTTGACTAAAGACACCAGAATCAGTCTCATTATTTTATAGACACATTACATTTATTCTGAAAGATATATATGTAAGTATCTCAAAAGTAAAAAGTGAAACTAAACATTTGAAAATTAGGTGTTCAAGTCACAAAATATAAAGCTAATGAACAATGGATAAAGTAGTTATGACACACATTAAAATTTCTGACTTGCTGAGTTTGCCTTTGATCGTGCATCTACTTTTATCAATAATAATTCTTTAATAAGTATGAAATATCATAAGTTGGTACATGGGATGGACAAATGGACAATAGTTGCAACATCAGAATCTTTATATGAGCTCTTCTAATTTCAGAGTAAAATTTGTATTGATCATTCCTAGCTTCCCAAGGTGAGTAAATAAATAAAAGATTAAAGGAAAATAACTTCACTTATAGTGATTATCTTTTCACATAACTATATTAAAAGAAACAATATAGGCCAAAACAGGACTTACATATATCCTTAACTGATTTTTAAGATAGAAACTACATCATTTGCTCAAGTTGAAGTGATTATATGAAATTTTCAGTTTGTAACAGCTATAATCTAAAACTATCTTTTAATTTATTCTAAATTCTCAGTGGCAATAAAACATGTCATTTACAAATAGAAATCTTCCAAGAAACTAATCAAATGATAAAAATGCTATCCAGTCTACAAATGTTAGAAACTATTATAATAACACGGTTTTATGTAAACCGACCTGGGTCCATATGGAGGGGAAAAAGTGTGACCAAAGAAGTGTCCATATATATATCCATCCAACTTCTCAAACACTCCATCATTATCTACTTGATATTCCTTCATGTCTTTAAGATAATCTTTAACATCATTAACAAAGTCAGTGAAGAGCTTCTGATCATGTATAAAGACACCATTTAGGAAAAACTTATTGATGAATTGATCAAGTTCTTTCCAATGACGAAAAGCATCCAGTTCTTTTAATATGTACCTCTCGATTAACTGTCTAAATTCATCTATCTTTACAGGATCCACCACTATATTAAAAAGGCTCATGGATTCTTGTCGAGCACATTCAAATACACCAGAACAAGCCTTTCTAAAAGAATAATTTTCCCTACAGTCATGCTCAGCACTGCATTTTTGTGGATTTCTATCTTTTCTAAACTCTTCAAAGCGAATTAGTTTTTCTTTCCTTCCATCTCTTCGCACAGTAGGGCCTCTACTATTCTGGTATTGTGTAGGTGCCTTATACTGTGGATGTAAATAGTCGCTAAAAACTGTTCTTGGTTTTTCAGCTGCTTCTTCTTTTGTAGCACCAAATCTTTTATTACCCTTTTCATCAAAGATATTCTTGGTGGTATCTTTAAAATGTCTGAAAGTGGATTTAACTGAATCTGAGAATTTTTTCAGATTTTCCTTCACAGCTTCTTTAGCCTGCTTAATTTTTTCTTTATGATGCCTCACAAACTCCTTGGTAGAATTCTTCATGGCATCAAATGTTTCCTTAACTGAACCCAAAAATGTTTCCTTTGGCTTATTTTTAGTCCGGTGGTTTCCTCTGCCCCCTTTCTTTTTTCCATCAGTTTCTTGTTTTCCATTTTGATCTTTTGCTTCAACATACAGTCTTTCCCACAAATCAGAACGCTGCTGTTCAAAGTTGAGCTTCCGCTCCAGCTCAGTGAGTCTACCCTGTAAGACTGCTATTTCTTTTTTTTCAGTCAGTACGTTGGGAGAATCCGAGTTGCCATGTGACTGAGCAGCGCTTACCTTGCGGAGCTCTTCCCTCAACGCCATCGTTACTAGTCGCTCTCTCTCTACTCCCCTCTTTAGCATCTTTGCTTCTGCCAGTAGAGTCTCCCTCTGACTCAGAAAGCTGTGCGTTTTCTGTTTTTCTTCTTCCAAATGCTGCTTAAGGTTCTGGTTTTCTATAACTAATTCAGTATTTGTCCCTTTGTCTTCCAATATTCTAATCTGTTCTCTCAGTTTCCTTAACTCTTCCTGTAGTGAAGATAAGGCTTTTTCTTCCTTCTCTAGAGATATTCTTAGATACTGATTTTCTGTAGCAAGGTTTGTTTTCTGAGTTTCAAAGGACATCTTCTCTGCTTGAGTAAGGGTCCAACATCTTGCAAGGTTTTCTTTCAACGACTAATATTTTTTGAAAGAGAAGAAAAATGTCAAGTGCTTTAAAAGCTGAAATTTAAATCTTTAAGATATAATACCCCATAAACTTTAGTGTCTGTATTTCTACAGACACTATCCTCTGGGTAGTATTTCCAATAGCATAAAAATAGGATAATACAAAGTTCATATGCAAGAAAATGCCTAGCAGAGAGCCACATCAAATTACAAACAACAGCACGGTGAAAGAATTTAAAGACAGGGAAAAGTTAGATAAAGCTCAATTTATCCCTAATAGGATTTCAAATACAATGATGGGGTACTTTTGATTAGTGTTTCCCATAATCATAAGAAGTTCTTACTGGTTTGTGGGCCCATTTATAAGTTAGGAGAAAAGGGGCCTAGCTTTTCTATCTTTTGCCTACAGGAAAAGACTCCTAGAGAATCTGATTCTTGGGAAGGAAGATTATCTTTTATAAAAAGTAAAATTACATCTAAAGCTGACTTCTGGCTTCAAAAAATTCTGTTTGTATTCAGTGTACTCTTTGAAGAAGAAACATTTCAATAATATTAGTCCTACTTGAAACATTCTAGTCCTATGCAAACTAACATTTCTGGGTTAAGTGCAAATGAGCAATAAATTCTACAAGCATGTTAGAGGACAGACTGAACCTTGGTAACATTTATTACTAATTTCCTCAACTTCAAATAAACTTCTGAACTGACTATAACCCAGATTTCAGAAGCTCTATAATTTATATAGATTAAAATAACTCTGAAGATAAATCTGTAGATTACTATAACACTGAAAGTCAGCACTCATGACAGTGGGAAATCATGTTAAATTAGTCTTACAGAATTTTACTAGAGATCAAGATAGCCTTGACTGATTTGATTTTTCTTTCAAACATTCATTAGTAACTAATTTTAACCAAAAGTAGTGAAAAATTAAAGAATATGTTTCAACAGGTTGTTATAGCATTATCTAGTCAGTTAAAATACCTTATGTATAAATCTGCAAAATGATACTTTAAATTTGGCTTAATTTACCACAGACATTATGATTATCCAATTTGAATCAGACCAGTAAATTATCTGGTTTCAGGAACAAGCAAAAAAAAAACAAAAAAATCTTTAAGAGAACAGCACCGTTTTACACTTGAAAAATAACTATCTGAAATGGTTTCTTCATTGTCTGGCTCAATAATCTTCAGAGAACAAATTAAGATTTAAAACTTTTATCGTTTCATCTGCTGTACCTGCATGAGAGAAAACAAGTTTCATCTACCTAACAGCAATGGACTGTGGAGTAGAAGAAACTGATATAACATAATCTTTAAATGCATGAGCATAGAAAGTCATGGCAACTGAAGAGTGGAGCATTCCCCATCCAGTAAACACAAACTTGAAATAAGTGATTGATAAGTAGATCCTAAGCAGGTCTTTCAACATTTGAACACACTTAACAGCTGGAAACAATCTGGAAAAACTGACTCTCTGTGAAGATTTTTGCATGGCCAGTCTCCTAAAAGTCAATATCATCCATGGAACCAGAAACCATGGTGGTAAAAAAGAAAATGGCATTTTCTGATACAGGTGGAAAAAACTGCACTATTTATAATTAACTTCAATATTCCTCCCTAAAAGATACAATTTGGATAAAAAGTGGGCTTCTGTCTTACAAGAAATTTAATCATAACCTATAAGGGATGTATACATAAATTAAATGTGAAGATTTGGGAATGGGGGAATGCAAGAAAAAAGCAACAGCCTACTTTTCTACCCTGAATTTAACTACAAGTCCTATACCCTTCCTAGGAAAGACCTAGATAGGAAACCAACTATTTTTCTAGTCCTCATAAACACACAAAGGTATTGGGTATCTAACCAGATAGACAGTACAGTCCTGTTGAGTCTAAGTGAGTTTTACGTATAAAAACATAACGTGTTTCTCCCCTCTGTCAGAACTCACAAGAAACCAATAAAAAGGACTGGGAAGATATTGAAGAGACTATAAAGCCACAAGTCTCTTCTTTCCTTCCTACTTACTAAAAATGTTTTGCACAGTTCTGTGAAAATAATGTTAATAATAATGTCTATATACATATATGTCAGTTTTAAATAATGATAATATAGTGGTTAGGAATAAGGGCTTTGCAGTCAGATACTTGGGATTAAATTAGTTCTGCCAGTTGCTAGCCTTGGGAAAGTTACTTAACCTTTCTGAACATCTTTCCCACCTATAAAATGAAATTAATACTTGCTTAATTCATAGGGTTTCATGAGTAATAAGAGAAATACTCTGTATGATGCACTCATGACAATGACTAGGACATAGGAAGTACCTGTATTCAGTGAACAATTATCAACATTATTAACATTTTACTAATCTACACTGTACTTGTATCTAAACAGCACAAAAATTATTGGCTAACAATTATTTTTTAATATTTGTTAGTGGTACACACCTTATAATCCACGAAAGACTCTTGTTCTTGCTGACATTGGGAAAGATAATCCTTCATATCATTCAATTCATCTTCATGTATCTTTCTGACTAACTGTTGACGCTTCTGAATCTGAATTGTACCTAAAATAAAAATTTATTAGGGATACATAACATAAACATTATGATTACCAATATTTTAAGACATATAAAACATTTAATCTGCATATAACCTAACTACTTAACCCAGACAGAATCGTTTTCTTCAAAGTATCGGCAATTCACAGTTTCTTTTAAAAATTTTGATTATATAAACAAAGAATAAATAAGTGAAAGCTCATGTTGTCATTCAGCAAATGGTGGTTAATGACAAATGGTTAATCTTAATATAAATCAGGCCAATCAGGTTAACTTTTTAATTTATTTAGCATATAACCAGGAACATTTAAACAGTTCACTGTCTTTTTGATTAAAACAAACAAGTCAGCCCACAGTGATCTAACAAAAAACAAAAAAAAGCTACAATTTAATGTTCTTATCTTACTATATTGAAGTCACTCGGCTTTGGGTTTTGAGGGGATCTTTGAAGTACAGGAAGGTTTTCAGCCTTCCTTACACAGTGAAATGAACAAAATGAACAAACCATGGTGTTTTTCACAGGTCATAAGCCAATAATGAAAAATGAAAATGTCTGTCTCACTCTTTTTAAATATTTTGCCTAAAGGATACAACACAAGCCCAAAAAGTACAGCACAAAAAATAACTGGCTAACTATGATTATACACCATTCTCAAAGCCAAATCTTTTAATTCTGCATTAATTAGATCTGTACTGGAGCACCACTATCCTTATCCCACCAATGATAAAGGAATCTTAAACCAGTTAGGATTCTTTATATTTTTATCCTAAAAATCAAAATGTTACTTTGCCAAGACATGCTGTTCACATGCTGCTGCTACATGCTTCATGCATAAGGAAAAAAACCCACCAAATCAAAAATAAGGCAAAATGCATTCAACAACCTTAATTTTTTTTTTTTTTTTTTTTTTTTTAAAGAGATGACCAGTAAGGTGATCTTAACCCTTGACTTGGTGTTGTCAGCACCATGCTCTCCCATGTGAGCTAACCGGCCATCCCTATATAGGGATCCAAACCCGTGGCCTTGGTGTTATCAGCACTACACTCTCCCAAGTGAGCCACAGGCTGGCCTGAGCGACCCCAATATTACATCTACTGAGTGGGCATACAGTTATGTACAGACATCACAGAATTTTACGATGAAAGGATATAATGATAGCTTACTATTTCTTCCCTTACTGCTACAAAAATTATTTTTTCATTTCTTCCATACATCTTGAAAAACATTGAAAAAAAACCTTTCACCAATTTACAGACAACTGTTAGATATTCTTTTTATTTCCCTTTTTTTTTAAAAAAAAAAAAAAAAGATGACCAGTAAGAGGATCTTAACCCTTGACTTGGTGTTGTCAGCACCATGCTCACCCATTGGGCAAACCCGCCATCCCTATATGAGATCTGAACCCGTGGCCTTGGTGTTGTCAGCACCACACTCTCCTGAGTGAGCCACAGGCTGGCCCCAACTGTTAGATATTCTAAACACTAGTTAAAAGCTATGATATTGTGTTAGGATTCATTTCCTTTCTTTAAATTTTCCAATATACCAGAAGCACAGCAAACTTATTTCAAAATTACTCAAAAGAATCTGAGATTTTTTAAAACATTGAAAGAAATTTATCTATTGTTCCCAGAGTAACAGAAAATAGCTTTCTATTGCTAACAAGATAAATTCCTTTGCCCACTGGAAAAATAACCTGAAACTGTGTTTAGATCTGAATTTGAGATACTAAAACATAGCATATGTTTGATGACTATCTTAATGTGGTCTTTTTAATTTCACTAACTAATCATTGGGCTTTTTTCCCCTGTATCTTCTGCTGCCTAACTATAAAGTATTACTACCAAAAATACAGTCTTTGGCTTTCTAGTCACATCTACATATGCTGCCTATCTTACCACATTAACCCATTGTTAGTTTTTGCTATTACTCCTGTAAGACTTCTCATCTACAGATAAAGTCCCTACCTCTCACAAGAGCTTCTAGCCAATACATCCAGCTGCCCGTTGGCCAAAATTTGAGGGCCTCTTCATGAGGGGGGAAAAGAAATCAAACTTCAACCCCTGCCCCAAACCATTCTAGAAAAAATTTGGGTAAAAGTAAACCAAACTGTGCTTACCATCTATTTACTTTAACATCTACCAAAACCCTTCCCCAGTAACCCCAAACTCCAAAGTGAAGCAGCTAGCATGCTTGCTAGAAATTAACAAACCACCAATATTCCAAGTATCCAACTCAAAGTCCTAGTTTCTATTATTCCTTCAGTGTCTCTTATTTTACCAACTTTCTCTCTATCCTCAATGTCACTACAATTGTCAAGGCCCTCATCACCAAATATCTGGATTATAAACCTCCTAGCTTATACTATTCTAGTTTTTCCCATACCACTTACCTTCATGTACTTTTCCCTCTAAAATTATTACTGTCAGGTCACTCAATAAATCAAACTCTTACCCAAATTCCCAGATGTTTTGCAATATAACAGGACCCCCTATTCCATTATTTCTAAATACCTATTCTGCTGCAGTCCAGGCAGTCTTTTCTTTGCTCCCAAACCCAACAAGTTTACTTCTTCCTCAGGTTATCAGGTTCTCCATTGCTGTAATGTTCCACCTTCTATTCTGCCTATCATAAGCTTACAAAGACTAGACCTAACCTAAATCCTACCACCTCCAGGATAACTCAGTAAGTGTACCCTTTGAGCTGTAATTCATGTCTGTGCTATATAACTTAGCACCTGGTTATACTGTCTGCTAGAGAGTCAGGCAGCCTATCAATACTTAAAGCAACTCCATGAGAAAAATCAAATCAAGTGAACTCCACTGATGATTTAGAATATGGATAGTCTACAAGTGAAGGTAAGAGTAAGGAAGATTGATTGACACATGAAGATTGTTTTTTAAACTTTTAGAAGCATTTTCAGAACCTGAAACTGTGCCAAATACCTGGAATACACTGTTTTACTATCTTTAGTCATGCTGGCTTTCTCTTCTTTTCAGTATAGATCTGACATTACAAATTTATATGGAGCCAAGGCTGCTGAATTTTCTAAGTGATTCACTTAGTATGTATCTGTTAAGTGATTATAAAGCAGATGATTGATTACAGAATGCAATGACTGACCTCATAGTGGATGGGAAATTGAAACTGGCTCTGAAATCAACTCCAAAAAGTGTTGAGATCAGTGCCAGAATTAAGAAAAAATGTGATGTCCTTTAAGTAGTGACCTTGCAACGTCACTCAGGTCAAGGCTTATATGTTTATTAAACCAGTCTCATTACTATATAAACCTACTTCATACTGTATCATCCAGGCTTTTCATATTTGAAAAGGCTAATGTGAAAAAATACAGGAAAATGTTTTATTAATTGTAATTATTCAAGTAAATTTTACTAGTAAGCCAAATCCTAAATAACAGGGAAATAAGTTCTCAATTTTGAAAGTACTCCTCTCTAAACTTATCTTTCTACAAAATATTCAAAGGTCATGCAATAGGTAAGGTTTTAATGCAATGTGGATTAACACTGAAAGTCACTATCCAATTTTTTTTTTTTTTTTAAGTAACAAAAAAAGATTAAGATGAGACCTTCTCCTCTGTTACCTTCATGTTTACCTGTAGGGGGAAAAAATCACACTCAAAAAACATACTGATATATTTGCTCCAGCTAGATAGTCAATAAAAAATATATATTTCAAATCAAATCTCATTACAACAAATTTTAAGGGAGGATACAGATTATAGTATCTCAGTATTAAATTCAAACAAGCATCCATCAGGAGTCTAAATACATGTTTTTAGTAAAATTAAATACAAAAAGAAACAATTTCACTAACTCTGACTTTAAACAAGTATTGACTATCTTCATTACGTCTATTCTAACATTACACTATGTTGAATAACATTTTCTTCCACAGATCAACAAAGGGTACATGCAATTCTTCAATCTTAGCATAAGAAACACATTGTTGGAAGGGACTAGCAAAATAGAAAGTTAAACTGTGGATTGTGTAGGCAAAAAAAATCTAAAAGTAGTTAATATAAGGCAAACTAAAATTTGTAAAGTTTACAAGATCTAAGACATTTCTTTTTCACCCCTCCCCCACTTTCCAAAACAGCAGAATATGAATGTTCAGCTCTCAAATACTGTCTTTGTACAAATATATACCTTAAATAAGAGAGTCAATGGTGAGGCTCCTAAATAAAAAATAACACCACATGGAATTCCTTCCTCTTCTCACCCAAAAGACACTTAAGGCTTTGAATTAATAAGATAATCAATATACAAAAACACTAACAAGCATAATATAGAGCAAAATATAAGGATAAAGATGAAAAATTCTCAATTCATGTGAATCATGGAAGCAACAATGAATGTCACAAAATATGATACGTACATTAAACCTCGAAATAGAAATAATAACTAATTATTGTTATATTTCAAATGTAACTATTTCAACTGGGATTTAAATAATCCTCCTAATAAAGTCACAGTTAAAATTAGTTTAACTGTGATTATAAATTAAAATGATTTGCCTCATGATGAACATTTCAGATTTTTAATCTTCCGATCTTTTTACTTAAAAAAAGTCACAAACACATCTGCTAATAATCTTTACATTTCTTAAATAAATTATCAGTGCCTCATTTAAGTGCAAACAGTTTTCTGAGATAAGCAGCACCCATTTTTCAAATGAAAAAAACTGAGGCTCAAATAGGTTGCGAGTTTTCAAGATCGTCTATTTAATGATGACACTGAAAACAGATGCCAGGATTTCTCACTCTTAAGTAAGTGCCTCCACAGTACGCCATCAGTTTATGTATAACACAGTTTCAAATACTCACCATAGAAATGTCCAAATCCCATGCTGATTGCAATCACCAAAGCAAGTATTATACACTTATTGAGACCACTACTGAATTGGCGTTTACTCAACTCCTTAGAAGGTTCAGTTTCTTGTTCAGCAAGTAGCCGTTCTTCACATTCTGAAGTAGAAACAGTCTTCTTCCTAGCACGGCGTCGTCTAAAGGCAGGACTGGGCTGATTACTGGTTTCATCACTACTTGATTCATCGTCACTAGGCTGACATGAAAATACTATTTTAAAAAGAAAAATGTTGATATTTAGATATTAAGTTTTTTTTAAAGCTTTCCCAGTAAATAGAATAGAATAATAATCAATGCTGTCCTACATGCCTTTTTACATGAGACAGCCAAAAACAAAAACAAAACACAAACAAAAACATTTTCAACATATCAACATAAAGTCAAAACATAAAAGATCTCAATTGTTACACATAAGAATCTATTAATCATACTATTCTGTGCTCATATTATTATTATTCTGAGTCTTTTTTTTTTTAACACCTTGTGGTTTACACTATTAGAACAATCATTCATTCTCGTAGCCTATTAAATTTCATTGCTATTAAAGGCATAAACAAGTACTATTTATGGTAGAAAAAAACAAAAAACAAAAACCTCTATCTCTTCATTCAACTTCAAACAAAGGTAATTTAAGTTCAACTGTTTAAGGAACTCAGGAAAGTATATAAGCAGTTCCTGTAACTTACAAAGTACAATAACTGCCAAAAGTTTCCTTGGTTTATCTGGTCCCTAGTTTCATTTCCATCCAATGTGCCCACAAATCAAGGTTCAAAGCACTATAGTTTAACATAGGTTTCCAGAAGTCAGATGAGCCCTTCCCTTCGACTGCCACTCTTACTAGAAGGTTATTAATTTTACCCTCTAGTAAATATGTCAGCATGAGGAAGTGACACAACAGCTATCTCCGATATTAAGGACTAGTCTGGCGTTTCTCCTTTATGAAAAGAATAGTAAAGAACAACAAATCGGGCGGGCAAAATTGCACAAGAAATCTCAAGTCCAGAAAACATATACCCTCAATAATCACCTTCAGTTTCTTCCAGTTGCATAATTTCCTAACACTGTTCTATATAACAACAAACCATACGTTGACACAGAAAATTAGATCACTTAGTAATAATTTCCACAGGCCAGTTAGCAGAAAAAAGAAAAGCACTGAGAGTAAGGATAAAATGTGAACTTGAACTTAATACAAAGAGCTCCAAAACAACAAACATTCATGCTCCAAAAAAGCAAAACAGTTATTGAGAAGACAGGATATCCATGCCACAGGAAAGCTGGTGACTTAGGTTAGGCAATGATTATTAAAGATGGATCATGGGGATTCAGTTTGCTTTCACACAACAACAAACACAGAGACAGAAGGCACTACTGAATGAATGGATATTCCTAATATTTAGTGAGTGATACAGATGCCACTGAAAGATCTTTTGGTCATAACCCTTATGCCCATCATGTTTATCTCGTTATTCTTGATCACTAGTTTTTCCAAGATGCCGTCGCCTCAGGTGTGAGGTTACATTTCTTGGATAAAGAGAAAGAAAGGAAGACTTAAACAAAGCATTACATAATACAAAGGTATTCATGATCATGGTTGCTGAATTTAAGTCAGACTTCCTGACACAGAATTAAGAGTGCTAAATGCAAAAACAAACTGTCAAAATTCCTTAAATAAATTTTCAGTTCTAGATTAACATATTGCCTTCATTATATTTTCTAATAAACCAGTTTAACACATAAATATATTCATGTCCTTATCTAATGCTTCCATCTTTTTTAACCCATACATATAATAGCTAAAATATTTTTAAACTTCTTTTAAAGCTTAATTTGGCCCATAGTCCAAGATGCAAGCAATGCAAAGGCATGCAATAAGCTTAGCCAGCTTTTTACAAGTTCAATTTTGAACATCTGTTTAGAGTATCACAGATGACAACAGGTATCTTTAAAGCACTTAGTAAATAGTATATGTGACTAGGCACACTCAGCTCAAGAGAAGCTGGTCAGATTTAGTCACACCACCTTGGAAAGCGAGTTGGCTAGGAACATGGTGTTTCAGCTGATCATCCCATCCCCTTATGCATTCAGGAATCTTCCACAGCTTCTCCCACCACCTTTCTTTTGTGAATAAACAGGAAAAAAGATGTATAAAGCTTTATTACAAAGAATAAAAAAGAAAAAAATTGAAAATACTTACTTTAATTATACTTAACATTGTTATTTGTGCTAAATTAATATGTAATGATGATGCCTTTATTTAAACATACACACAATACAACTACCAATTTTGCTTTTTGGTGGGAATAGAGGTCATTTGGAGGAAGCTGGTAGTGTTCTTAAATCAACAAAAAGTACACTGCCACAAGAATATAATTTTGTAGGGAAAAAAAAACCTGAAACTGAAATCCTATAAAGATGGAGAAGAAAGGGAAAGGAAAAAACAAAGTACTTTAGCAATGGGTAGCATGAAATCAACAAACCAACGGGGAAAAAGTAAGAGAAAGAGAACAAAAACTCTTGGCAACTGATTTATATACAATACTTTCAGCATAGTCCAAAATTTCACCTTTATTTAACATTTTATTTATTGAAACAATTAATTCCTTTAGGAGGGATAGCAATGGGTAAAAATACATATAAGATATAAAATATCCCTCCTAACTAAGTTTGCAAAATTCCCAAGAAGTCTGAGTTCAGAAAGAAGATAAATATTAGACTAGTGGGCTTAGAAATGTCCAAGTTCCTGAAAAAAATTAACAGTATGTAGCTTCTTTTATGTCTTATAGGTCAGTTTCTTGTATGTCTGCCTGGTCTTTTCTGTAATACTCCTGTTCAATTTGACTTTTCTGGCACATGAATATTCTCAAATTAAACCAGAGAAAGAGAAGGATGGGAAAAAAGACTACTTAAATACAGCACAAATCATGGAGCTTAAAAAAAATAATAAAATTTAAAATTTTTGATGAACAACCAAAATTCTAAAATCAATTAAGCCCTCATAAATAAATGTACTACGTATGCTATTCTGACAAAGGCTGAATTCTTCCTCTGACCACTAAAAATGCTTATTTTTAAATGAGTATTTAAATAGCTGAATAAAGTATTTTCAAGCTCCTGTTCATAGGCAAATTACTGATACACTAACCGAAAATAACTCATCATTAAATGAGGTAGCCAAGAATCTCTATTTGACATTTTTTTTAGCTTAAACTGGAATGACAGAAATTCCATTGCCTGATTCTGGTTGCCAAATGTAAATATAAAAGAATGGTAAAATCTAAGAAAATTATCTAAAATAGATACTGCATATTCCTATTTTTACATCAAATTGGGAAATTTTTGGAATCACTAGCAGTGTTCCAAGTTGTCTCTCCCATAATTCATCCTCAAGTTATGATTGTGGGTTACTTACAGGTTTGTATGTTATGTATTTTCCAGAAACTTTATGTCTACATATTTATACCACCTTGAAAGTTATTATATACATTCCTAAAACTAAAATGATCAATTGTGGAAAAGTAACCAGCTTAGCAACTCACACTTTAACCTCCAACTGATTCTGTCTCAACCATGGGCATTAACTGCATTAAAAACAGGACTTATAATAGATACATTTTTATAACACAATCTAGAACGAAAGATCCAAAGGTGAGGAGCTTTGGGAGACTGCTGTATTGATAGCTCCTTGAACAATGCTTGGCATGTAGTATGTACTCAATAGTTGTTCACTGACTAATAATTGAATGGATCTGAAAAACTTCAATAAGAATTTCTTTTGCTATTTCTATAATAAAAACACGCACTATTGTAAGCAAAAATACTAATAGCCTCCTGCTTTTAGGTATAATGACTCAATCTCCCATTCTTAAAAACCTAAAAAAAACAGCAAATGAATTTTGGAGTGTATCTCCTTGAAATTTTGTCTTCTATTTAATACGAGGGTATTTATGGTTACACCAAATGACTGCTGTGCTCTAGGACACAGAGTCTAGGAAAACACTATATATAACAGCAGGCTTTATAAAAAACTGTCTGGAGTTTTACCCAAATATATTCCAAACTAGAGATTTAGGGTTAGAAAATAAGCTGTTATAGAAAATGTGGTCATAGAAGTCCTTAAGTCTCTTATCAGTGTATTCTTTATGTTTATATAGTTCTTACCAGTTTCTGGCTGACAGAATGCATACTGGCTGCTGGAGGAAGAGCCCATGTTAAAGTCTTCTGAACTCTGTGCTTCTTTAACAATGATAACTTCTTGATTTCCAATTTCTTCTAACTTAGGTGGCTCAAGGGTAACAATATCAGAATCATCACTGGCAGTTCCAAAACAGACATTGTCTTCAGGTGACTTTTCTTCCTCTGCCTGAAAAATCATTGTTTTAGAAACAGTAAATTCAACAATTATTTAAGGGCCTTATATTTTCTACAAAGTTCAAAGTATATAACTGTACTAAATATTACGGTAATTTGAGGTTAAAATGAAAGATACGATTCCTACCCAACAGTAAAGGATTATGCAATAGCAGGCTCATTTTTTAGCTTGAGAACAACATTAAACCCTTTGGCAACTCTCAGAATTGGACTGGACCATTGCCTTCTAGTGAGCTGCAGAAGCTGAGAAGCCCATCTTTGCTCTTCAATAGCCATAGAAAGAGGGGCTGGCCCATTAGCTCACTCAGAGCACGATGCTGATAACACCAAGGTAGGGTTCAGATCCCTGTTCAAGCAAGCCACCAAAAAAAAAAAAAAAAAAAAAAAACATAGAAAGGAGAGTTCATCTCTCTCACCAATTCCATGGGTTTATTTGAACATAACTCTACAGTCAAGGAAACCATAAAAGACTGATTATGCTTCTCTGGTTATGTACGTAATAAACTTCCACAGCTATGGCCATGTACTATGATCTGAATTTTGTGTCCCCCAAAATTCGTATTTGGTAACTTAATCAGCAATGTGATAGTATTAAGAGTTGGAGGTTTTAGAAAGTAATTAAGTCACGAGCGCACCATTCTCATTAATAGGATTAAGGCCCTTATAAAACAGGCTTCACATAGCTATCAGCCCTTTTTGCCTTTCCATTCCTTCTGACATATGAGGACACAGCATTCATCCCTCTTGAAGGTACAGCAACAAGGTGCCATTTTGGAAGCTGAGAACAGCTCTCACTAGACATTGAACCTGCCAGCACCTTGATCTTGGACTTCACAGCTTCCAGAACTGTAAGAAACAAATTTCTGTTCTTTATAAATCACCCCGTCTCAGGTACTTTGTTACAGTAGTACAAACAGATTAAGACACCATGCAAAGATCATCTAGCTATCTAGTTTTATCTAGAAATCAAATAAAACTCCAAAGGATAAGATTTAGTTTGTTATCAAACTTAAAAACTAACCTTCATTTTAGACACAAAACCTAATAGCTTAATTTCTCAATATAATTCAAGAATGCAATCTATTTCTAAAGAAAATTATATTAGAGGTTAAAAGAACAGGTCTTTAACAAAATACTAAAAAATTATTTTTCTAAATTAAAAGATATCTCACTTAATTGGAAGTCAAAATAGAAGCTAATTTTAACCTTTAAACTGTGGAAACTCAAAATTTTCAAAAATTGCTTATAACTCAAATAAGAATAGAATGTACAACCAGAAATGGAGGCTTTACTTACTATTCTCTAAGGATACTATTTATCATACATCTACAGAGTAAAATACAAGTTTACCTCAACTGTTGACTTGGTTTCTTCCAAAGATGGATAAGCAGTTTCTCCCACTAACACTGTGCCATTTTGTCCACTTTCTGATATAAAGCAAAGACCAGTAAAATTATTTCTTCATTTAAAACACTCTGTTGATGGTTTGTAGTCTACATAAAACTGGGGAACATAAAAATCTATTCCTAATATGTTAAAGTGGATTTAATGAAATGCCACATACAATTATAACAGTCACTCCACTGTTACTAATAAATTTCCATTATTTTAAACTAGCAGGAAATAATTTTAGATACCAAACTGAACTAATTTAGGACCTACTAAGAACTCAGATCAAAACAAGGGCTGGCCAGTTAGCTCAGTTGGTTAATGTAGTGCTGATAACACCAAGGTCCAGGGTTCGATCCCTGTACCAAACCAAAAAAACCAAACAGAAAATAGCTAACAGGTCTAAAGACATAAAACTTGTACCTTACTATACCAAATTACTTAATCCAAAGTGTTTGTAAAAACCTGTTAATATGGAAAATCTATTCTCAGATACCTGCTGGCATGTTTCATGAATTCTTAAAAGTTCATTGAAAAATTCCTAATGATACCACCATTCTGATGGTTGTCAATGCTTCGTACCATAAGGCCCAAAACTATGGGTTTGAATTACAAATGCTTTACAATGAAAAAGAAACTATAAAAAAAAAAAAATCTCGGGCCGAGCCCGTGGCTCACTCGGGAGAGTGCGGCGCTGGGAGCGCAGCAACGCTCCCACCGCAGGTTGGGATCCTATATAGGACTGGCCGGTTCACTCATTGGCTGAGTGTCGGTCACGAAAAAGACAAAAAATAAAAATAAAAATAAAATTAAATTAAAAAATCTCAAAAACACAGAAAAACAAAATGTCAATACAAAAGATATATTTTATAAGAATCTCATCAAAGAAAACACGCACAAACAGAACACTGAGTTCACAATATATTTTAAATGAAAAACAGTATAAAATGTTAACAGAAATTAAAAATATTAAATATAATAAAGATATAAACGTATGCACAAAGAATATACACCAAGTGTCAACAGCAATTATTTACAGATAAAAGAATTACAGGCCATTTTTAATTTTTTTCATTTATCATTATTTTTTCCCTATCATGAACATATATTTCTTATGTAATTTAACACCTCCAAAGAATAGGGGAAAAAATAAATACTATTTTTGAGTGTTACATAACCCCTAACAGAATATTAACTTAATTTGGAGATAAGACTCAACAAAGGTAGTCTTTGGTCCAAGGACTCCCAAAGAAGTATGAATATTTTTTACACATGAGTAAATGCATTTCTTAGAAGAGACCATGCATAGCTTTCAGATTCTCAAAAGGATCTCTGACCCACAAAAGATGAGAATTCATTGTTCAAATGAGAATAGTAATCAACACATAGGCTGGAAAAAAATAATTACCAGGTATAATCTCTTCTATTTCTAGCCTTGACACATTCACTTTCATCTCCTGAGGGGAAAATGTTCTGTTTACATTTTATTGCAATTTTTTAAAAAAGTTTAGGAAGTAATTTAAATATGAAGATGAGAGTATACAGTAATTAATTGGGAGCTGTATTTCTCTATACAAATAATGTAGGCATCATATCCCACAAAAAGTACATACAACATCAAAGTAATACAGTAATGAAACAATATTTTACCAAATTCTAACCAGAATACTCTATAGCACGATAAGTGAAGAAGAGTTTAGTAAATCTCTTGTGATGAATTAGTAATTTTGTATATTACTTAACATTACTAGTTAAGTCTTAACATTATAGTCTTAATATTACTAATGACAAGTAAATATAAATTAAACTGACAAATTCATGTTAAACCATGTAACATAATATTTAGTGACTGGTTACATCTGTATTATCAAAGTGTATCCAGAGGCCCAAAAATATACTACAGCCGCAAATAAACAAACCCCTGGGGCAGACTGGTGACACTGGGTTCTGCATGCCTTCTCTAAATCCATGCTAAAGTTCTAGTCCTTCAGTGACCTGATTACTTAGATTAGCCAGAAAGAAGGAAAGACTGAAAATGTCACTCACACATCTTATCTAAAAAAAAAAAAAATCAGAATTTCTTAACAACTTACCTCCCTCCTCTACCTGCAATACTTGTAGCTCCTCTTGCTCTGAAGATGAACATTCTTGTGTGAGTGCACAGCTGTCACTGGCTGTAACAGAATTCACCATCTCTACATCAGATCCCTAGGAAAAAAGTGATAATTATTCAGTTATTTGCCTATTAGCTTCTCAAAGCTGGATTTGACTACATGTAAATGCTTCCATTATTAAAAATCCCAGATGCTACTATACTCCTAAAGAATAGCATCTAATCTGATTGGCTTTTGTGCAATTTAGTCCATAAAGGCCTATGGCAGAACAGAGTCAGAGGTTTAGATTCTAAGTCGAATTAGCCCCAAAGCAGAATGCTCTATTATTTTATGAGCCCAAAGCAATAAATCTGAATCCCAGATGATGTGTCTGAACTTAGCTATTTCTATTAATTTGCTTCTTACTTAACATTTATGCAACTATTCTAGACAAGGTTCTTTGCTAGGTGTTGTGGGATATAAAAAATTCAAATCCAAAATTCAAATTTACAGGCTGGCCAGTTAGCTCAGTTGGTTAGAGCACTAAGGTCACAGGCTCAGGTCCCTTTACCAGCCAGTCACCAAAAAAAAAAAAAAAAAAAAAAATTCAAATTTACAATATATTCAGAGAAACAGCAACATGCTTATTATGGCAGTGTAAACTAAAAATGTTTAAGGGCATGGATTAAATGAACCCATTAGGTTAATGGAATATTTTCCTTATAAAATTTTAGGCTATTTCCTGAGGTTATCCTTCCTCCTTTGATGTCAGATTCTCTTTTCTTTAATAAAATAGCAGATCTTACTGTCTTTTTCCTGCCTTAATTAGCAAAAATAAAGTTAAACACTAAGCTGATTCTGCCTCTCCCCATTTCTCCAATAGTTTGCTGATCCAAGAAATTGAAAAGTCTGAGTTCTCTTGATATACATAACTTAAAACAGCAAAAATTAAAAGATTCATGAAAGGAGTAGCCTTTAAGATGGGAGTCTTGAAGAAAATTCAGGATGTAAGACTTGAGGTTGCCTATAGTAGCAGAATTGTAGAAGCTAAGGCAAGGTTAGAATTGGATTAAGGATTCCTGGGGAAACCAGTTCTGGCCTAAATCAGAATGGTGAAAGAAAGGAAGAGGAAACATGTAAGAGACATTAGCAAGAAAAAGTAGAACTTGAAAACTAGACATAGAGGAAGAGGGATAAACGTACAAATATGATTTACTCAGTGACATGATGTCTAATACAGAACACTCTAATGACACACTTGACTAAGTACCAAAGAGGTTTGTTGTCTTGCTCCACCCTGCAGACCCACAAGTAAGAGTCCCATAGCTGCCTTCCTCCTATATTGTTAATTATCCTTGAAGGAAAAGTTGCTATGGGAGTTGATCTACCTTTGCAGAAAACAGGTTAAAAACAGAAAAGTCATTTATGATTTTTAAAAAAAGAACCACCTGGATCTCAACTAGTATAGTTGCTATTAAATTCTGAAACTTTAATGCATAAAAAACAATCATGCTTTTTTGTTAATGCTGTTTTCTAGAAGACATGACAAATTGTCTAAACCTTAAATTATCAAAGTAATTGTAAAAAAAATTACCATTTAAAATTTTTATTAATGAAGGAAAACAAGTGAGGCTTAACGAGATCCTACAAACAAAAGGGATAACTATAGAAAACTCCATTAAAATTTTCAACAAGTACAGATAATTTTTATTTTACTGTGTCTGTTCATCAGTATCCTAAGAGTTTTTCTATAATGAGCTTACACATAAAGCAATGTCTATCATGTACTAGTTATGTACATTCATTGTATGTATATCATTCTTCTACCATAAAATTCATTTTGTGATAGGGTTCTACCCATAGTCCTTTTCCTATCAAGTTCTCCTAATGTAACATGGCATAACATAAGTGAAACATACATTCTCCATCTTCCTTTCTTGTCTGTTCAAATCCAGGCTCTGATATTTTCTAGTTACAAAATCTTGACCAAATTATTTAATCTCTCTCAGCTGTAGTTTTCTCAACTATAAAATGAGAATGAAAACAATCTATACCACAATGGGTTGTAATAAACCCTCAATAAATATTTGCCTAATATCTCAAAGCTAGGGAAACCTATGTACAACAATTTAAAAGATGCTGGTCCATGAAGAGTTTTTAGCAGTGAAGTTTAATGTTGATGGGAAAATGTCCAATGGGAGCTTTTGCTTAAATGTAGACAATGGAACCTCTGCCTTAAACAGAAAAATACTGGCCTCCAAAGAAGACAGTTTACATCACTGCTAACACTGTAATACTACAAATTACCTTATAAAAAGTATTAAACATCATACCTCATGATTGATGACAGTCCAACCACAAGATGAATCACTGTCACTGGAATTTTCAGACATTTTTCAGGTCTACAAATACAAGAACATATTGACTTGTGGCACACATTTTTTAAAATTCTATAATTAAAATGCTATAGGAAGCACTACATATGTCATAAGCTATGAAAAGTGGCTCGCTGCCTTCCAGGTGAAATCAAAAGACAACCCACCCAGAGATTTACCATACAGGACATGATATGATTGCATATCTGTATGAACAAAAACAACCAAACTACTAAGACAAGGAGATTCTCCTGGGCTGCTAGAATAATTTGAACAGTCATATTGTTGGAATGAAGAACAATATTGGGTAAGAAAGATAATGCAGGATTTGGCCAGGCCGAGCTAAAGGAAAAGGAGAAACCAATTTGATCATTTAAGTCAGTCAAGGGTTGGGGGAATGGTGAATGGGGAAAAGACACCAGCAGTAAAGGCCTATATTTTTAAGGTATGAACAGCATTGCTGAAGAAACCAAGAAGTAGGGAAGAATGGAAGAACTCCCACACCAAGTAAAATAGTCTATATGTTAGCAACACAAAGCAATTTAAATTTTTCAAGCAGAGAAGCAACAAGATCAAACAGTTTTTATGAAAATAACCATCAGCAATACTTCAGTTGGATTAAAGCAGGGAAAAAGAAAGAAAGAAAAAAAAAAAAGAACTGATGTTACAAACTTGTGGTCACTGGCAACAATCTAGACTCAAGTCCTAAACCAGCATACACTGGTCACTCTACCTGGTTTGTTCTCCCTTTTCTATTTGAAAGTCCTTTCAACTTCAAAACTCAACTCATTAAAGTGATTGGTATTCTTACCCACTTGTTCTACACATCTAAATCTTCTGATTCTATTATCGCACAAACACAGTGAACACATTAGATCCAAGTTGACAGTCTGTGTTCTAAAGAACTCTACTACAAACAATTTGAAACTAGTGCTCAAATGACAACCAGGCAAAATAGAGATGTGAATCATCTGTTAATGATTCTCGAATCTCTTGTAAATAAATATTTCAAAAAGAGAAGATACAAAGAGGTTGGTCTCTAACAGTATAAAACTTAGCATGTTTACAGATAATTTATTCAAAACTTGAAATAAGATGTAAAGATGATTGCGTGACTTTTAATGATATGCTACAGTATTTTCTAATGTTCACCTGAGGTCATCTGATTACTTGATTTCCAATTTCAATTGATTAGGGCCCAGAGAGTTTATTATAAATTTAAAGGTAAATTTGTAGAAAACTATTAGGGTGAAATAAATTTTTTCTGTCCAATAGAGATTATCCAAGAGGCTACACTTTGAGTATCCTGTAGGATACTAACCGGTTTTATATCTCAGCGGTTTTAGTTCAACATTCTTTTATTTATTTTTTTGTTGTTGTTTTTGTTTTGTTTTATTTTGTCGATATACATTGTGGCTGATTATTGCTCCCCATCACCAAAACCTCCCTCCCTTCTCCTTCCCCCCCTCCCCCCCAACAATGTCCTTTCTGTTTGCTTGTCGTATCAACTTCAAGTAGTTGTGGTTGTTATATCTTCCTCCCCACCCCCGGTTTGTGTGTGTGTGTGTGAATTTATATATTAATTTTTAGCTCCCACCAATAAGTGAGAACATGTGGTATTTCTCTTTCTGTGCCTGACTTGTTTCACTTAATATAATTCTCTCAAGGTCCATCCATGTTGTTGCAAATGGCAGTATTTCATTCGTTTTTATAGCTAAGTAGTATTCCATTGTGTAGATGTACCACATGTTCCGTATCCACTCATCTGATGATGGACATTTGGGCTGGTTCCAACTCTTGGCTATTGTAAAGAGTGCTGCGATGAACATTGGGGAACAGGTATACCTTCGACTTGATGATTTCCATTCCTCTGGGTATATTCCCAGCAGTGGGATAGCTGGGTCGTATGGTAGATCTATCTGCAATTGTTTGAGGAACCTCCATACCATTTTCCATAGAGGCTGCACCATTTTGCAGTCCCACCAACAATGTATGACAGTTCCTTTTTCTCCGCAACCTCGCCAGCATTTATTGTTCAGAGTCTTTTGGATTTTAGCCATCCTAACTGGGGTTAGATGGTATCTCAATGTGGTTTTGATTTGCATTTCCCGGATGCTGAGTGATGTTGAGCATTTTTTCCTATGTCTGTTGGCCATTTGGATATCTTCCTTAGAGAAATGCCTACTTAGCTCGTTTGCCCATGTTTTAATTGGGTTGCTTGTTTTCTTCTTGTAAAGTTGTTTGAGCTCCTTATATATTCTGGATATTATTCCTTTGTCAGATGTATATTTTGCAAATATTTTCTCCCACTCTGTTGGTTGTCTTTTAACTCTGTTAATTGTTTCTTTTGCTGTGCAGAAGCTTTTTAGTTTGATATAATCCCATTTGTTTATTTTTCCTTTGGTTGCCCGTGCTTTTGGGGTCGTATTCATGAAGTCTGTGCCCAGTCCTATTTCCTGAAGTGTTTCCCCTATGTTTTCTTTAAGAAGTTTTATTGTTTCAGGGTGTATATTTAAATCCTTAATCCATTTTGAGTTGATTTTAGTATACAGTGAGAGGTATGGATCTAGTTTCATTCTCCTGCATATGGATATCCAGTTATCCCAGCACCATTTGCTGAAAAGGCAGTCCCTTCCCCAGTGAATAGGCTTGGTGCCTTTGTCAAAGATCAGATGGCAGTAAGTGTGTGGGTTGATTTCTGGATTCTCTATTCTATTCCATTGGTCAGTGTGTCTGTTTTTATGCCAGTACCATACTGTTTTGGTTATTATAGCTTTGTAGTATAGCTTAAAGTCAGGTAGTGTTATGCCTCCAGCTTTATTTTTTTTGCTCAGCGTTGCTTTGGCTATGCGTGGTCTTTTATTGTTCCATATAAATGTCTGGATAGTTTTTCCATTTCTGAGAAAAATGTCTTTGGAATTTTGATGGGGATTGCATTGAATTTGTATATCACTTTGGGTAGTATGGACATTTTCACTATGTTGATTCTTCCAATCCAAGAGCATGGGATATATTTCCATCTTCTTATATCCTCTCTAATTTCTCTCAGCAGTGGTTTGTAGTTCTCATTATAGAGATTTTTCACACCCTTGGTTAACTCAATTCCTAAGTATTTTATTTTTTTGGTGGCTATTGTAAATGGGTAGGCTTTCTTGATTTCTCGTTCTGCATGTTCACTATTGGAGAAAAGAAATGCTACTGATTTTTGTGTGTTGATTTTGTATCCTGCTACTGTGCTGAAATCATTTATCAATTCCAACAGTTTTTTTGTAGAGGTTTTAGGCTGTTCGATATATAGGATCATGTCATCTGCAAACAGGGACAGTTTGACTTCATCTTTTCCAATCTGGATGCCCTTTATATGCTTCTCTTCTCTGATTGCTCTGGCTAGTACTTCCAACACTATGTTGAATAGGAGTGGTGAGAGTGGGCATCCTTGTCTAGTTCCTTTTCTTAAAGGAAAAGCTTTCAGCTTTTCCCCATTCAGGATGATATTGGCAGTGGGTTTGGCATATATGGCTTTAATTATGTTGAGATACTTTCCCTCTATACCTAACTTATAGAGGGTCTTTGTCATGAATGAGTGCTGAACTTTATCAAATTCTTTTTCAGCATCGATAGAGATGATCATGTGGTCCTTGTGTTTGACTTTATTACTATGGTGTATCACATTTATTGATTTGCGTATGTTGAACCAACCTTGCATCCCTGGGATGAATCTCACTTGATCCTGGTGAATAATTTTACGTATGTGTTGCTGTATTCTGTTTGCTAGTATTTTAGTGAGGATTTTTGCATCTATATTCATCAAGGAAATCGGCCTGTAGTTTTCTTTTTTGGTTATATCTTTACCTGGTTTTGGTATCAGGATGATGTTTGCTTCATAGAATGAGTTTGGGAGATTTGCGTCCGTTTCAATCTTTTGGAATAGTTTGTAAAGAATCGGTGTCAATTCCTCTTTGAATGTTTGGTAAAATTCTGCTGTGAATCCATCTGGTCCTGGGCTTTTCTTTGTTGGGAGCCTTCTGATAACAGCTTCAATCTCCTTTATTGTTATTGGTCTGTTCAAATTTTCTACGTCTTCATGGTTCAGTTTTGGGAGCTTGTGTCTGTCCAGAAATTTATCCATTTCCTCCAGATTTTCAAATTTGTTGGTGTATAGTTGTTTATACTAGTCTCAAATGATTCCTTGTATTTCAGATGAATCAGTTGTAATATCGCCTTTTTCGTTTCTAATTTTTGTTATTTGAGTCTTCTCTCTTCTTTTTTTTGTTAGCCATGCTAATGGTTTGTCAATTTTATTTATCTTCTCAAAAAACCAACTTTTTGATTCATTGATCTTTTGAATTGTTTTTTGGTTTTCAATTTCATTCAGTACTGCTCTGATCTTAATGATTTCTTTCTGTCTGCTAACTTTAGGTTTGGATTGTTCTTGTTTTTCTAGTTCTTTAAGGTGAAGTGTTAGGTTGTTCACTTGCCATCTTTCCATTCTTGGGAAGTGAGCGTTTAATGCAATAAATTTCCCCCTCAATACTGCTTTTGCAGTATCCCACGGGTTTTGGTATGATGTATCATTGTTTTCATTAGTTTCAATAAATTTTTTGATTTCCTGCTTGATTTCTTCTTGGACCCATATGTCATTAAGTAGAATGCTGTTTAATTTCCATGTGTTTGTATAGTTTCCAGAGTTTCGTTTGTTATTAATTTCTAGTTTTAATCCATTGTGGTCTGAGCAGATACATGGGATAATTCCAATTTTTTTTATTTTATTGAGACTTGATTTGTGACCTAATATGTGATCTATCCTGGAGAATGATCCATGTGCTGATGAGAACAATGAATATTCTGAGGTTGTTGGGTGGAATGTTCTGTAGATATCTACCAATTCCAATTGGTCTAGAGTCTTGTTGAGATCTTGTGTTTCTCTACTGATTCTTTGCCTAGATGATCTCTCTAATATTGTCAGTGGGGTGTTCAGGTCCCCTGCTATTATGGTATTAGTGTCTATTTCCTTCTTTAGGTCTAATGGAGTTTGTTTTATAAATCTGGCTGCTCCAACATTGGGTGCGTACATATTTATGATTGTTATGTCTTCTTGATGGATCAGTCCTTTTATCATTAAGTAGTGTCCCTCATTGTCTCTTTTCACGGTTTTTAGTTTAAAGTCTATTTTGTCCGATATAAGAATAGCTACTCCAGCTCGTTTTCTTTTCTGTTTGCATGGTAAATCTTTTTCCATCCTTTCACTCTTAGTCTGTGTGAATCTTTATGGGTGAGGTGGGTCTCTTGTAGGCAGCATATAGTTGGGTCCTCCTTTTTGATCCAGTCAGCCAGTCTGTGTCTTTTGATTGGGGAATTTAAGCCTTTTACATTAAGAGTTGTTATTGAAAGGTGTTGATTTATTCCTAGCATTTTATTGGTTGTTTGGTTGTCTTAGGTATCTTTTGTTCCTTGCTTTCTGATTTACTGTTTGGTTTCTGTGATTGTTGGTTCCTTAGGTTGTAGATAGTGTTTTTGTTTGCTTGTTTTCTCTTCATGAATGCCATTTTTATTATACTAGTGGGTATTGATTTTTCTTGGGTTTTTATGGCAGTGGTAGTTATTTTTCAGGAATCAAACCCAGTACTCCCTTGAGGATTTCTTGTAAGGGTGGTCGTGTGGTAGTGAACTCCTGCAGTTTTTGTTTGTCTGAGAAACATACTATTTGCCCTTCATTTCGGAAGGATAGCCTTGCAGGGTAGAGTATTCTTGGCTGGCAATCTTTGTCTTTTAGTATTTTGAAAATATCATCCCATTCCTTTCTAGCTTTTAGGGTTTGTGATGAGAAGTCTGATGTTAGCCTGATTGGGGCTCCGTTATAGGTGATTTGACGCTTCTCTCATGCAGCTTTTAAGATTCTCTCTTTGTCTCTTAGTTTTGCCAATTTGACTATGACATGTCTTGGAGAAGGCCTTTTTGGGTTGAATACGTTTGGAGATCGTTGAGCTTCCTGGATCTGAAGATCTGTGATTTTTCCTATACCTGGGAAGTTTTCTGCCACTATTTTGTTGAATATGTTTTCAATGCAATCTCCGTTTTCCTCCCCTTCTGGAATACCCATGACTCGGATATTTGAGCGCTTGAGGTTGTCTGATATCTCTCTCAGATTTTCTTCAATGTCCTTGATTCTTTTTTCTTTCTTTTTGTCTGCTTGTGTTATTTCAAACAGCCCATCTTCAAGTTCAGAGGTTCTCTCTTCAACTTCGACAAGCCTGCTGTTTAAACTCTCCGTTGTGTTTTTTATTTCGCTGAATAAGTTCTTCAGTTCAGCAAGTTCTGCTACAGTTTTTTTCAGGACATTGATTTCCTTGTACATTTCCTCTTTCAGATCCTGTATACTTTTCCTCATTTCATCATGATGTCTAGCTGAGTTTTCTTGTATCTCATTCAGTTTCCCTAGAATTATCACTCGAAATTCCTTGTCAGTCATTTCAAGGGCTTCTTGTTCTATAGGATCTAGAGTTTGAAATTTATTAACTTTTGGTGGTGTACTTTCTTGATTTTTTGTATTTCTGGTATCTTTTTTTTGGTGTTTATTCATTGTGGCAGGGGGTTTCACAGTCAACAGGTTTGAGACTAATGACTAACTAGGATGTTGCTGTGGTTGCCAATTTCGTATGGCTCCCTCCATGACTGCTCAGTTGGCCTCTAGTGCCTTGTGTGTGTGGTTGCCTCGGGTCTTGGGCTTCTCCGGGGAGCCACCTTTCTGGTCAGCTTGGACTCTGCTGGGCTGGTGGATCACGTACCACGGGGTGTGTGATCTCTGTTGAGCTTTCACTTCCTGTGCAGGACTTCTCCCTGTTCTGTGTGCTCTGGCCCAGCCTGTTGCATCGTGCAGTGGAGACCCCACCAGGTGTGTGGTTTCTGTCGAGTCTCCGCCTCCCAGGTCGCACGTCTCCCCACTCTGTGCGCACTGTGCTGGGCTTGGGCGTGTCTTCTGCGCCCTCCTTCTATCAGCTGGGCCTTCAAGACCCTGCTCAGCACCGCCTCGCCCAGGAAGTCTACCAGGTTTCTGCTAGGCACAGACGACCGGTCTCTCTGGGTGCCTTTGTAGCACTGTGTAGATCTTTCTCGGGTCTTGTTCACCTTTGTATCCCCCCAGTATAAACCGAGTCTAGTGCCCGCCTGCAGCCTGCTCTCCGGCAGGTTCAAGCGGACCTGGGAACTCTCCTGCCACACTATTCCCAACCAGAAATTCGTTAGGCTTTTTTCCAAACTGGTGGTCGCTGAGATAGTATCTGCCTCCCAGTAACAGGAAGTTTATCGGGGGCCGGAGTCCAGGGTGTGGTGGAATGACAGTCGGCCCGCCCGTACTTCCTTGCCCTCCTGACACTGGCCGGGGACGCCCCCGCCACCAGCCCCGCCAGAGAACCAGGGAGGGAGTGGGAGGGGAGGCTGGCCCGCAGGCTCCGGAAAGCCCCGCACCGGGCCAAGGAAGTGGGAAGGCTCAGTGAGGGCCGAGCCGGGCGGAGCTGCTAGCACCTGGGAAAATGGAGGCAGCCCCGGGGCGGTGAGTGGTCTGGTGATGCAGGCAGGAGCCAGGTGGGCGTAATCCCCCTGAACAGAGCTGGGCCAGGGGTCACTCACAGGGTTTTGCCAGGTCGGGTGTTCACTCTCTGTCTCTGGTTTGTCGTCTTCCCCGTTCTCGGCCGCTGCCGCCTCGGGATGTGCAGTCGCGGCGCGGCTCAGGCGCTCCCAGGAATCTTCTTTAATGCCAGCCTGAAACCTCGAATCCTGAATAGGGCAGCTGGCCGCCTTCAGCGCGGCCCCGGCCTCCAGGATCCTGGCTGCATCCACAGCAGCCCTGGCGCCGTGTTCCCTGTTTCGAGACTCGCTTTTGCAGCTAAGAAACAGTTCTTTTCCTGCTCCACACTTCAAAGCTGTTGCCTGTAAATGAGGCAGCCTCTCCTGTCGGGGGCAAAGTGGCGGTCATCCCCCACGACCGGCCACCAGCAGCGGTCCTCCCTTAAGAGATGGCAAGAGGAAGGTCCACAAGTTTCCCGGCTGCCTGAGGCCCAGTGGCCGCCTTTTCCACCTCAGCTACTCAGCGCCAACTGCCGTAGCCACCGCCATCTTGAAACCCGACCTCAACATTCTTTATTAAACTGACTATACAAAACCCAATTTCTCATTGAACCAGTTTTCATGAGTTTAAAAAAAAAATGTTTGATACACATCACAATTTATTTGTATGAGAATTGTGTTTCATAATAATTTGAAAATTACATATTCACATATGGGAACACACAAAGACTGAGCAGTTAAATTTACAGGGGGAAAGGAGAATGGTCAATGAAGGCTTTATAAATGAGGCTGCAAATTAGACAGTATTTTTTTAAACTAAATTAACAGTTGCCAAAATTTAAAAACTGAGATATTACATAAAAATAAAGATCTGGTTCCTCATTAAAAAAGAAATTTGAAGATCTGATGACAATGGAAGGAATTCCCAAGTGAGACAGGGAAAAGCATCACACAGCAAGAACAAAGGCAAAAAAAACACCCATTAATATGAAAGTCCTAAAAAAGGGAATTACTCTACCATGAGTGAGTGGAATGTTAAAAGATCAGATATGAATTTTCAAAAGAACATATATTAGAATGGGGAAGCAACTAAAGACCCCTAGACCTGCGGGATACAAGGAAACAATGTAATATTCCGTGAAAAAGATGAGCACCTCAATTTAACCAGTACTGGTGAGGGGGAGAGGGTAAAAAAGGAAGGAGGGTTTAGGAGACATTTGAGAAGACACTTTAAAAGGATGGAATAACCAACAATAGAAGGGAGGAAGCATAACTCCCAGTTTTCTGGTTTCAGTGACTGGATGACAGGAAAAAAAATTCTATCTGTATGAAACAAGATGTAGGTAGGGCTTTAAGATAGAGAAAATAAGCTAAAGCCTAAAAAGCATTCTTTCTTCACCATGAGAAAACTTCTCTACTTCCCTTTGCCCTTCCACCTCCTAACCTCCTCTAGTAGCTCACATTCTCATTGCTGCTCCATTTCACCCCATGAGATTTACCTGTGCTTTGTTTTCTTAATAACACTCCAAAACTTCCAGGTTACTGGTCAGGGATATTTAATATGCTGAAGTATCCTATTCTCTAGGTAATTTCCATTTAAACTGGTAGTCCTATCCCCTTATAGGTCATCTTTAAAACAAATAAATAAATAAACTGGTAGTCCCTAGCTTTTGTTTTCTAATAAAAGGATCCTCTAACCGCTCAGGAGATGAAATAAACACTTAAAGACAACATTTCAAAAGAAAGTAATATACACTGCTAACTGGGACAATTCATACTTGAATTTCTCAAATCAATGAGCCCAGTTTAATCAGGCCCTGTTTAATTCTTTGTTTACTTGCTTGGGGGAAGGACTAGATTGACATCTAGTCCAAATGAGAAAAAAGATTCTCACCAAGACAGTTTGCATAAGGAAAATTCACAGGCCCTTTTAATCTGGCTGTTGTCAAAGCAAAAAAACAAAAACTTTCTGGCCCACTCTAGACACACTGACTACCAAAACTCCCTTGGTATTTAAACCTACACATTGTAGCCAGAAATCCTGCTAAAATGATAATCTCATTGTCATTCCTTAAAAATGTTAATATTTTCACAAAATCTTTTATCTCTAGCATCTCATCCTCTCACAGCTCATTTTTCTCTTAACCCTTCCAATTCCCCTAAAAGGAGTGGCTTTCTCTCAACTCTTGGGCTTTGCATATTCTGATCAGTTGCCCATCCCCTTACCTCAACCCAAACTCCTATGCTCATCTCATTTAATGCATCACTTCCTCACTTCCTGCATGAACCATTCCCTCACCCAATCCCTAAAAGACTCTAGTATTTTCCCTAATCTAGTAATTAAAATAGAATGCTGGCTGTAAATGCTTGTTTATCATCCTATTACATATTCCCAACACAAAGTACAGTGATTGACACATATTAAACATTCAATTAAAAAAGGTAAACATTTCTGGCTGATGACAGCAGTTACTGACACAAGTCTAAATTGTTTTTGTGCAAGCTACTGTATGATTTCTTTCTTGCTTTTTTCACAAAAGTTTATTCTTAAATGTACAACAGGCTCCAAGACAATACTTCATTCCAGCTAAAGGTGGCAAAAGGTATTACGGCAGGGAAATGCATAAACCCTTCTCATTTTAAGGGTTTTACTAACGGTAATTTAGAAATACGTAGAGTTTAACAGAAAGTTACAAAGGCATAAGAAATTGTACAGTTTTCACGCTAAACTACAGTTTCTGTAATTTGTGAAGACAACATACTTGAAGCACTTTTTAGACTCAGGCTTCCTTTTTTTCTTCAGGATGGTTTCTTAAACCAAATCTTCAGCCATATATTCCCAATTGCTTTTGATGTCCACTGTAGGTTTCGCAGGTATTTCAAACACAACATCTACAAAACTGAAATCACCTGCCTGCTCCTCCTCCTGTTTCTGATATCTCAGAGAATAGCATTATAGCCAGAAACAATATGGCTGCAAGCAAAAGCCACCAAACGTTCAAGTCAAAAGTCCTTGACTTAGAAGGCCAGCCTGTGGCTCACTTGGTAGAGTGTGGTGCTGATAACACCAAGGCCACGAATAAAAAACCATCCTGTGCATTTTATCTACCATACTGGAGACATTCCATAAACAGATCAAATATAAAATATATTTGTTGGTATACTTCCTGCTATGGAGAAAACACAGGAAAAGGGAATTTAAAATGCTGGGATGGAGGAACTTAATTCTAAAAAGGATGGTCAGGAGAAGTTTCACTAAGAAGGTATATTTGAGGCCTGAGGTTCCAGTCAAGATGGCGGAATAGACGGTCTTCAACGTCACTCTCTCCCACAAATCAACCAATTTACATCTATTAAAATGTAACATCAGCCAAGCTGGGGCCTCTGGAGCTCAGGGGAAGAGGAGGAGAGACATACAGAGTTCATGAAGGCAGGAGAAACCACGAAGAGAGAAAGAAAAAACTGCTCTGCGCATTTCGGGCCGCGGCTGCTTTAAGGCTCCAGCTCCTGAGCACATGGAGCAGCAGCCAGCAGAAGCCGCAGCTGTGCCCTTCAGATGGGGTTTCTTGGAGGTGGCAGGCGAAGAGAGACTTGGTGGCTCCCAGGACAGCAAGACCACTAATAAGGTTCCTGTGGACCCACGCAGGAATGAGGAGCCAGAACAGCTGTAAAAGGGGAGCCACTCAGAGGCCAGTGAGTCATCCCAAGGGACCGGCGCAGGGCCCGTCCCCTGGGAAGTGTTCGGAGCACGGGTGGTGGGGGAGAGGGGCCCACACAGAGAACACCGGAACACAGCAAGGACAGCTGATCCGCCCCCCAATCAGTGCAGGACCGCTCAGAGGAGATTGGTTGGGAATGCAGAATTGCATGGTGTGCAGTTTGATGAAAAAACTCAGGCCAAGATCAGAGTTTCTACAAAACCCATGAGCATCAGTCTCTGGAGAGCTGGAAGTATCTATAAGGTCAACACTAAACCCTGAGCTGCACAAAAAGCCTTCCCTAGGGAAACAGCAGCAAAACAGCCATTTAGCTCAACCACACAGCTCAAGTACTGGTTCCCACAGGAAGTTCACCCATTTAAGAAGTAAGCAAAGGACAAAAATTCAGTTCCAGTCCAGGCACACCACCAGTGCCTTGGGGCCCGCAAGGGGACATGAGGCATGGAGCCAGGGACTGGACCTCCCCCCTCCCAGAACCAGGCACACCACACCAGCACCTCGGGGCCCACCCTAGGACCCAAGGGATGGGGCTAGGGACCAGACACTCCCCACAGCCAGGCATACCGCCAGCACCAAGGAGCATGCCAAAAACATCACCTCCATGTGGGTGGCCCACCACAGCCACCACCATAACCATAGCTGCCACGAAAGCAGCTAGACACAACCACCATGCAGAAGGTCCGCCAGCCACTGGAGTGCATTGGCACAAGGAGTCACCAGCAGAGATAAAGAAAAGAGGAGGATGTCTCTCCCCCCAAAGCCCATTTCAGAGTGAGAGAAGAAACATCTGCTCTATGATAATATTGAGGGACCTGACCACACCTCTCAGCATTAGACAGATCATCTAGGCAACAAGTCAACAGAGTAACCATTATTCTTTCAGGAGAGAAGCAATCTAGAGTAATTAGGGGGGAAGGAGAGGAGGATGAGGAGAGATTGGACAAGGGGCATAAAGAATAATTATGATTTGTGGGCCGACCCCGTGGCGCACTCGGGAGAGTGCGGCGCTGGGAACGCGGCGGCGCTGGGAACGCGGCAGCGCTCCCGCCGCGGGTTCGGATCCTATGTAAGTGATGGCTGGTGCACTCACTGGCTGAGCACGGTGTGGCCGGTCACAAAAAGACAAAAAAAAAAAAAAAAAAAAAAAGAATAATTATGATTTGTAACAATATATATTCTAGTAACATTGATTTGATCAACATATCTCAACGTTGATCCCAAAAAATATGTATAATCAATTTTGATTCAATAAAAAGTAAAAAAAAAAAAAAAGAAGGTATATTTGAGCAAAGATTTGAATGGGTAAGGGAACCATTATACAGTTGACTGGGGGAAGAGCCTTTAAAATCAAAGGAACTGCAGGTACAAAGTTGAGATCAAGCCTGTGTCTCTGAGAAAACAGTAAGGATGCTTGTGTGGGTGGAGTGAAATGGCCTGGAAGGAGAGGAGATGAGAGGAAGAGATAATAGAATAAGGGCCGAAACAGATTGTGTAGGGCCTTACCTTTTTCCTCTGAGAGAAAACTACAAGTCACAAAAGAGTTTTGAAGAAAGGAATCACATCACTCTGGCTGCCTTACTGAAACAGCACTGTAGGGGAGCAAAAGCAGAAATAAGCAGGAAGACCATTTACAAGGCTACCAAAATAATACATGTGAGATAGTTGTGGTTTGGCCCAGGATGGTAGCAGTGAAGTCAGACAGTGGACAGATTATACATATGTTTTGAAGGTACTGCCAACAGGATTTCCTGATGTATTGAATATGGGGGATGACTACTGACCTCAGCAAATACAAGAATAGAAGGGCCACTGAGACAGGAAGACTTTGAAAGGAGCATGTTATGAGAGGAAAATCAGTAAACTGGTTTGGGGCATGTTAAATTTGAGATAGCTATTATCACATCCAACTGCAAACATCAAGTAGGGGGCTGGAGACTGAATTTAGGGGAGAGTTATGGGTTAACCATGTCATTTTAAAACACTCTACATGCAGCTGTCAACACTTGTAAGAATAACACAGCAACAATATTAATTTTACCTCATACAGTACAACTAGAATGTTACCTGATATGATGGTACTGTCCCCCTCATCATTCCTGAGGACCTACATTTTACTATGGAAAAGGTAAAGTTTCCATCACCATATCTTCTAGAATTAGACATGACGGAGAAGAATGGGGGCATTATTCTCCCACACGTCTACAATTCCGAAGTAAGGCAACCAATGGGTTGTAGGCAAATGCTCCCCAAGTGCTGCTGTACTGTCAATGTGATCAAACATAAGAGAATCAGTCAGGATAGCTTTATTTTTTTATTTTATTTTTATTTTTTTTAAAGATGACTGGTAAGGGGATCTTAATCCTTGACTTCGTGTTGTCAGCACCACACTCTCCCAAGTGAGCCACGGGCCACCCCCAGTCAGGACAGCTTTAAAGAATCTATTTCTATAATACTTCTCAAAGGTTCTGGATCATTCATCTCGCCCAAAGGATATGAAAATACTGCTTTAAAACAGATTTTCATTTGGGCTGCTGGTTAGCTCAGCTGGTCAGAATGTGGTGCTGTAACACCAAGGTCAAGGGTTCGGATCCCCATACCAGCCAGCCACCAAGAAAAAAAAATTAAATTTAATAAATTCCAAAAAAAGAAAAAGACTTCATTTGAGTAATGACAAAGGATCTAAGATCCCAACTAATGAAAGCACGGGGGATGGGGGTGGGAGGGGGAATTTTGTCTGTTTGGTGGCTGGCGAGTATGGGGGATCTCTGAACCCATGACCTTGGTGTTACAAGGCTGCGCTCTAACCAAGAGCTAACCAAAAAGCCCAGAATTGGAATTTTAAATAGGGTGTCTAAGGAAGATCTCTTTGAGGTACTAAAAACAAACTGTGAAGAATAAGAAATGAGCAGAGTAGTTTTCGATCCTTTTTCTGCCTGAACACACCTGAGATTTAGTTGAGTGGAATAAAACACTCACAGATATGTTAAGTGTTAAAAAGACGAACTGTCACCTAGGGGTGAAAACCAAATTGAATTCATTAAAGAATCAAAATGAAACTGATAAATAAGATCTTTAAGAGGCAATGCCTGTCTGCAACTCAAGAGAAGTGAATTGGGCCTTCAATTGAAAGCAATTCAAATTATCTAGTTGAAGGAGACGGAGAGTGAAGGTAGAGAAAGTAGAAAGCACAACAGGAAACCCATGTTCTAAGAACCTCACGTAAAGTAATTACAGCAGGGGAGAAGCGGGGAGGGAAGTGAGAAAAGGGTTAGGTGTGGATTTCAAAATGTAAGGATGGCCTGATATTCCACATTAAGAATTTTGGGAGGCCTGGCCAGATAGCTCAGTTGGTTAGGACGTGGTGTCATTAACACCATGGTCAACGGTTTGGATCCCTATACCAGCCAGCCACCAAAAAAGAAAAAGAAAAAAAGAATTTTGGGGGCTGGTCGGTTGCTCAGTTAAGAGCATGGTGTTGATAAAACCAACATCAAGCACTGGGATCCCCTTACCAGCCAGCCACCAAAAGTAAATAAATAAATACACTTGAGACACATCCTCCCAATCATTTTATATAAACTTTGAGGTCAAAGAGTTTTGTACCTTACTTTTTCCATTTGTTTAAATTTTCTTTAATGTTTTAAAAAATATTCAGGGGCCAGCCCATGGCTCACTTGGGAGAGTGTGGTGCTGATAACACCAAGTCAAGGGTTAAGATCCCCTTACCAGTCATCTTTAAAAAAAATAAATTAAATTAAATTAAATTAAAATTAAAAAAATAAAAAAATTCAAAAATGACTTTAATGACCATGTAATGTACTGTTATATTTATCATACTTTACTCATTTCCTTATTAATGAATGTTTGCATTGATGGGTTTTATCACAATGAAAATAGTGACTTTTACTGTTCTAAGTAAACATCTGAGACTGTTATTGTCACTGTGTTTTATGATAACCTGGCATAAATTCACATTCAAAAAAAGTATTTTGACATAAATACTTCTGGACTTAAATGGGGAGGAATGTGCCTCTTTCAGGAAGAAAAGTGATCTTCAATCCTGTTCACTGTGAAAAACTTTCAGAGCATAGCTTTCTTTTTTCCAGTCTGATCTTAAGAGTCCTTTCAAACCCTCCTACAATGGCTAGGATGTTGACCTTATTCCAGTCCCCTAAATCTGACAAATAAACCTAGTTTAGGAGTGCCTAGTACCCACTAGGCCTTTGTGCTGTGGGAAACAAAAGTACTATCCTGGTTGCAGAAGTTGATTCCAAGACTTATGAACCAGAATGGTCAGGTAAACCATTTACCTGAAAAAGACTAAGTTCCTGTAGGACTATTTAAACTGTCACAAGCAGATAAATCTGCAACATATTTTCACCAAGCAAAAATCCAAATTAAGCTGCTTTCCAAGCAGCACAAAGAGACAAAAGATTTGACAAGACAATTCTGAATATGAAAACTGTGCTGGCTGCCATTTTGGTCACTAAAAGTACACCACGAAAGCTTCCTATAGTTTCGTGGAAGGTGGAGAATGGAAGAAATACTTATAAAACGCTTTTGATAAAAAGAAAGCCAATTTCATTGTTCTCCCTCTCCTGCCACCCAAAGGAAAAAAAGATCAGTTTTTTGTCAAGTCGCATCACTCAGGAATCAGAGCCTCCACTAAACTTAGTAAATTTGATGCTACAAGACTTTCAGAATGATGTCATCTCTTGTTTGCCTTGTAAAAGATCAGCATTATTTTTTTCTTGGTAGCTGGCTGGTACAGGGGATCCAAACCCTTGACCTTGGTGTTATAAAGCTGCACTCTAACCAACTGAGCTAACCAGCCAGCCTAGAGATCAGTATTATTAATATAAGGCTTCATAAAACTTATAAGACAACTTGGTAAAAATATGGCTCAAAGATTTAAATACATAAAATGATTCAAAGGAACGGCCTAACCAACTAACAGAGTTTAAACAGGTTAATTAGGTTAGAGAAGATATGGGAAAATAGGCACTGTGAACATCTTGTATATTATTATACATTTGAAGATAATTTTGCAACAACTATCAAAATTTTACAGGCAGATACTCTGTGACCTATGAACTTCATTTCTAGGAGTTTATCTGATAAAAATACATGAGGATGAAAATAAATACCCACATATATAAGAATGGTTAATGTAACAATTTTTATAATATAAAATTAGAAAGAAAAGGGTTCACCAAGTGTAAATTTATTAAAAATAAGTTATGAATATGTATCAACCATAAAAAATAAAGTAGATCAACATGTCTTGATATGAAAAGACATCACTAGTATATTAAATGAAAAAAGCAAATCAGAAAATATGTATAATAAAATCTCATTTATATTCATCTGTAAAGCAATATATTAAAACCAAAAACCTTAAAACTACATGTAAAGTGCCTGCTAAATTTTCATTGAGTATTTATTGCTTTTATAAACAGTAGAAAAAAACATTTTTAAAATGAAAAGACAACACCCAATTTTAAGTACAGTGAATGACAGATACAAATCCAAGCATCTCCTGCATAACTAGTCTCTTCAAGACAAATTAAAAGAATTAAGGGGTCATATTTTTTTGTTTGTTTGTTTGTTTGGTCTTTTTCGTGATCGGTACTCAGCCAGTGAGTGCACCGGCCATTCCTATATAGGATCTGAACCCGCGGCGGGAGCGTCGCTGCGCCGCACTCTCCCGAGTGCGCCACGGGCTCGGCCCTAAGGGGTCATATTAAAATGTTTACTACCTAGAGGTATCAGAAATTTATTGTGAAGAATTGATGGTAGGAGGGATGGCTGATTGGCTCAACTAGTTAGAGTGCAGACTTCTAACCCCAAGGTCAAGGGTTTGGATCCCCTTACTGGTCAGCAGATCAACCAGTCAGCCACCAAAAAAAGAGAAAAAACAAGAATTGACATCTTAATCCATTACTCTTGATGAATTGTTGAATCTACAGCACAGCAATTACAGCACTAAGACGTGGGTCCTATGGCTGCCCTGACTTTTGGTTATATTCATCATGAAAGTGAATGCAAAGATAAGCCATCCATAGAATGTAGGCTCTCCTAATTCTATTGAAGAATCACTAATAGATATCTGGACAAATCTAGAAAAGGAGGAATAATTTCACTTTATCCATGCCCAGAAAGAGGCAGTAATTCTGTAACATACAGATTAACCTTCTGATCTAGAAAAATTCTGCAACAGAAGTGAGTCAATACACAATTACTCCACAAGCCAATTGCTCTGCAAGTTTCCTTCTATAATGTAATACCCCTCAAATTGGGAAACAAAAGCAACTACTTCCATATTTGAAGATAATTTCCTCAATCTAAGAGAAACCACGCCTTTGATAAAAAGTTTTCAAAGTGAGTAAATAACATGAATTCAAATCCCTCAGGAAAAATTAAGATAGCTGCTAGTATGGAAATATTCGTTTCACTTGGTATTCTCATTCTGAGAAAAATCCTAACTTTCCACGATTGTTATATCTTAATTTTGGAAAAGCCTGAAAAGGCTAACAGATATATAAACTTAACATAGCTATATACAGCCCTCACTTGGGCACTAAAAGTTCCTGGTGGCTTTTCTCCCTTTTATAGATAAATAAGTAAAACTACTCGGTTCCTGCTTTGTTTTCTTCTATTCTCAAATTTTTAACAAGATAATTTGCTTTTACTTGTTAAAAAATATACACTTATTATATATTTTTTGTTTATTTTAAACATTGTTTTCATAAAAGAATAATGAGCCCTAATTTTCTTACAGCTGTTTACTTTTCATTTGAGAAGGAAAGCTGGAAAGAAAGGGATTTTATACATTTTTATTATTTTCCATTTGCTAGAGTCTGCATACCTTACTACAGAATAGATAAATGTGCATCCATTGTTACTTTCTACTAGTAATACTAGATGAAATGTTTGTAAAGATGTTCAGTTATCAACTAATTATATATGTAGCCATTACCAACCCATAATATATATTTCTTTGCCTTTTACTTTCACTTACATTTACACTGATAAAGTCCTTAAAACTCTTAAGTTTCTAATAGACTTTTTTTACTTGAATGTTCTTTATGTCACTCTAACTTGAAGTTGATCTCAAGGGTCAGATGCTCTAATAGCCAGGGCTGACTTCCCCAGAAGGAGACATCTAAACTAAACTATTTCTTTGGCCCAAAGACCAATACTTATACATGCAATGTGTCTCTCAGAGGACCTAGGATTTCATATTCAATGTAGTCTCACAATGTTCATGAAATCCACTTAAAAGTCTCATTTTTAGAACATTAAAAACAATAGCCACTTTCTACTGTTAACAGACTAATGATTTTCCCTATACTTTTAGACAAGAGATCAAAACAAATCAAAACCAAAATTAAAATCCCAACCATAGAAGCACACTGCAGGCTCAGGACCTTCAATGCAGCAGAGTGCAAAGTCACAGTCAGGAGAGAAGCCAGGTTTCCTTCAACCTAGAAAAAGCCAAGTGCTAACAAGAAATCAAATATAGCCCCCATTTGACTTACTTCATCAAACTTCCCAGTCAAAAAGTATATATCATATTGTCATCACATTTCAAATGCATAACTTTAGGACTCAAACTGAAAGATGATTTGGTCAAATTTATCTGATGCAACACACCAGAAATGACCTTTGAAACCAACTTACACTAAACTGTTTTACTCTAGTCAAAACTGCACAACTACCAGGAAGAAAATTCTTGAAAATATGATAGTTACCACTTAGAATATGGCAACTTCCTCACCTTAACCACACACATAAACACAAAAACAATTCAGCCTCTAGTAGTTCTGCATTGTTAGATGAGTCTGCATTTTCTGTTTTAAGATATCCGGGGCTTAACAGGCCTTGCTGCTGTATCCATGTTCTTAACATGTTCAGAAACTACTACTACTACCGTGATTTTAGCAGTTCATATTCACCTCTTTTTCAAAAAATCTTTATTTATTGGATAAGAATACAATTACAGAACCTTGACAACAATACTATGGAAAGAATTAGTAAATCAGACATGTTAATCAATTATGAATGTTTCTTATGCCCTGTGAATGGACCCAAAACATAATATAATGAGCCAACACAGTACACAAAATACATAAAATTAAAAGGTAGAAAATATTTGAAAGAAATTGAAACTTGAGAAGGCAAGCTCCAAAGACAACCTAAAAAATAAAGTATGAATACTACAGCCTGAAAAACTACAAAAAAAGCTTCAAAATAAATATTTTTCTAAGAGTTAATAGACACTTGGCACTGAGGTAAACTCTAATTTTTTAAAGCTGATAATAGCAAAACTACAGAGTATTCCTATGGCAGAACAATGTGGCCCTTGCTTTAAAACAGAAAACAAAATGTGGGCTAATGACTTATGCTACTTATCCATCCGTATCCAACATAATAACCATGATAGAAAATAAAACAAAAATAAACATAATCCAATATCAGACATATAAAACATAGTACTCGATGCTAAGAATTATTGCTCTAACTGCTTTTTATTCTTTCTAGTCTAACTAATGCATTTCTTGTCCATTCTCCCCAATTTACCTTAAAATTCATATAGTCTGTGGATGCAGCAACAGGGACTCTGCCCATTTTTTTACTGTTGTTACTTGTTTGCTTTTTAAAATAATGTTTAGAGTCCGTGTAATTGAAATTGCTGCATCCTTTTTTAAAATTAAGTTTTTTATTCAGAAAATCTGAAAAATACAGAAAAGTATAAAGAAAAAAACATTTGTAGTTTCACTATCTGATCACTTTTACAACTGTGAATATCCTTTGAGTCTTATCTCTAATAGAAATATTATCACTTCTCGTTCTATGGTTTAGTTTACAAAATTGCAATTACTGTACACTATTTTTTAATCTGTTTTCATTTTAAAACGAGTATTTCCCACAACCTTAAATATTATGTGGGAACAATTTTAATAGCTTCATTGCCTGGCATTCCATCCTTAAGTGTAAAAGGGTTAAAAAAATAAGCATTAAAATAATATCCTCGTTTTCTCTGTCCCTTCCTTATATAACCTGAGCTCAGGAAAACACAGTAAACCATTCGCACTGGCTCTGTGTGATAAACACTTCCTGAGAAATGTGGGACCTAATAATATTCAAGCGTTAAGCCAAAAATATTATGCATTAATGGCATTTCAAGCACTATTCCGTGGAGTGGATGTGAAGTTACTGGAAGTAGGCAAATCTCCTAAATTTTGCAGTGCTAAAGTAGTTCCCTATTCTGGCTACAAGAAAGCGCCACTCTTTTTATTAAAAAAGCTAGAGCGAAGCAGTGAAAATTTCACGACTCAACAAAACACTGAGTTCGTTAAAACTGGCGCTTCCAATGGCAAACAGAGATGGACATGTGACGCGCACAAGGCATTGGGTGGTACAGCTGCGACTCAGGACAACGCTAAAAGGGGCCCGTGGAAAGGAAGAAGGGTAGAGAGGGGCTGTGATCATTACTAGGCTGGCGCGTACGAGCAGAAATCTCAGCTGCGTTATCAATACTTAATCTTTCTACTCCTGGCATCACGGGGCTCAAACGTCACCAAAAAAAGATCCGCCGGCAGAAAACCCGGCAGAGTGACGCACATCTTACCATATGGATTCTCGTCAGTCAGAACCGAGAAGCGCCCAAGCCCGCCCAGTGAAGGGAGGTGGGTCCCCAGAGCCACCAGCTCCCCCTACCCCTGGCACACAGGCGGGGACTGCACGCGGGGATCGGAGACTCCAGGACCACTGGACCGGACGCCTCGGGGGCTGGCTCGGGCCCCAGGGGCTGTGAATTCGCGGCCCGAGAAGGTCGCCAGTGCGGCGCGCGCGCCAGGGGTCAAATCCCCACCCCAACAGTCCCAGCCTGGAGGGAGACCCTGCCACTGCCTCCGCGAGGCGGCCGAGCCGGGGGTGCCGGCCAAAGACCGTCCGCACCCCTTTCCCCACACCCCCACAGTCTAACCCTCTCCAGGGGTCTAAACCCATCGAGGACCGTACCTGAGGGGGCAGCGCCACCTTGCCCGACTGCGCCGACTGTCACGGTGGAGGCAGTCGCAGCCCGGGCGTCAGTGACGCTTTCATAAAAACAACAACCTGCTCGCAGGCGTCCGCAGCCGAGAAGCGGCAGCCGGCGGGGTGCCGCACCGCATGCCGGGACTCGTAGTCCCGCCCTCGCCTCACGCCGCGCCGCGGCGGAGGGAAGAACTACGACTCCCGAAGAGGAGCGCGGTCCGCGGCGGGGAAGCTGCAGGAAATTGGACCAGGCGGCCGCGGATCCCCACAACATCCGGGCCCCGGCGCCCGCGGCCGGTTGCTAAGGAAACGGGCTGCAACCACTAGAAAGGATTCGCGGTTTCACCCCGGATGACAGCTCCCTGGATTGGGCGATATTGATCCAGCTAGCGGTTCGTTTTCCCTTTGCTTTTTTAATTGGGTGCGGTTGAAAGGCTGCGTCCCTGGGTGCTCGGCGGTATTCTTGCCATCCACTTTCGGAAAAGACAGCGTTTGCCGAAAAAATTAACAAAGAAGATAGCGAGAAAGACGGCCTACGACTGGGTGGGTTTGGGCAGAGGGCTTGTTGTTCTTGAATGTTGGTATTCTTTACCATAATCTGAAGAACCACCTACTCCCACCCCACCCCACCCCCACAAACCCCCTTCTAGGCAACCACTGAATTTTTACATTTACAAATGTAAATGCACATTCCATTAAGACAGAATTGCCTTTGAAAGTATAACGACGATTAGGGCTGGTATGCATTCTTACTCCTCTGCGAAGTGTTAGGTGATGGTTTTGGAAAGGAAAAACGTACCTTGTTAATTTTGCATCTATCTACATTGCGCTTTGTCCAAAAAAAAGGATATGAGCGGGTAAAGGGATATGGTTCACTAAATCTACTTGATGGAAGCAGTGGAAAACTGAAGTTTAATTCTCTGTCCCTCAATTGTGGCAAAAAAAAAAAAGTAAAAAGAGAAAATAAAGCATTTAAAAAAGAAAGAAAATACTAAGGAAGTTGGTGAGCCTGAGCATATACAAAAGGATGCTTCAAAATTAATTTTGGTTTTTTTTGCTTTTGTGTTAACTATATTTAACAGCATCTGTGACACACACCAAAAAGCACGATTTTTAATTTTATAATTACAGCTTCTGTAATGGACATTTTTATTACTCAATGAACTGTTTTCACTTATCTTTTTCCATAAATGTGTGTGTGTGTGCGCTTATACCGAAGGACTTTGAAAAGTCAAAGTGGCCTGGGTTTCCCTAACTTTAGTAGAATCCGAAAATTAAATTAGTAAGAAAACTAATAGCGTACCATCTAGTTGTAGATTTTTATGCTTTTCAAGGCATTTTCATGGGCTAATTATAGGACTTTATCTCTTTTAAAAGAATCATTTTTTCTTGTTTTGTGGCTGCCTGATAAGGGGATCTGATCCCTTGACCTTGGTGTTATGCACACCTGGCTCTCACCAGCTGAGCTAACTAGCCAGCCTTAATCATTTACAACTTTAATTAACCTTCTTTTTTTTTTTTTTTTTTTTTAGATGACCGGTAAAGGGATCTTAACCCTTGACTTGGTGTTGTGAGCACCACGCTCAGCCAGTGAGCGAACCGGCCATCCGTATATGGGATCCGAACCCGGGGCCTTGGTGTTATCAGCACCGCATTCTCCCGAGTGAGCCACGGGCCGGCCCTTAATTAACCTTCTTGTCCTTAAGCATATAACAGTTGATGACATGGTATGTTATCTGGCAGAATTTTAAGTAATCCTTTTGTTGTTCTTTGTACAATATTAAGCTGTTTTGTTTTGTTTTTAAATGTATCTAGCTTGAACTCCAAATTTTAAGACTATCAGATTTGAAAAAGGTAAAACCCAAATAAAAAAGCTGCAGTGAGGGCTTATGACAAAGTAAAAACAATGGGTATTTTGTTTCTGAATCTATAAACATTTGTGAATTATCCTGGAGATCTAAAAGATTTAGGTAGAAACTTTTCTAGATTTTTATGATACAAATTTTGCCAGCAGAGTTTAACAGCTAATTTGCCTTCTGTTTCGACTATATTTGGTTTTCTGTATTACATTTTGAGGCAAAGCAGGTCAGAATTTTAGAACCACTAGTAGAGAGGGTGTATTTCATGAAAGGAAGAGTCCTTAGTGACTGAGGGAGATAGTATTAACAATAACAAGGAAAACACCACAGCTTGCCCTGGGCAACCTAATTTATGCCTAGTCACCTATAAAAGTAAGTTGGGGGATACTTTTTCCCCACAAGTTGTAGGGCAACCACCTTCCACCTATGAAGCTTTCCCCTGCACTAAGGAAACCTAAACCTTTTGAGAAAAGCTGACCTGTTGAGATACCATCAAAGTCTTAAGGTTTTTTTGATTTACTATTATCCAATTCCGTGCTCTTGATATTTAAAACAGATTAATAAGCAGTGTCAAAAAGAATGAACAGCAACATCTGATGAGAATAGCATTGATCTGGCTCAAAAAACCTGAGTTCTCCTTCCAGCTTTGCCAGCTACAAGATTATGTGTACCAAATGAATAATAGTAAATGGTAGTATACTAATATACAGTGTTATTAACCTGTAAATATCAGAACTGAATTCTGGAAGATTATACGTATACATTGACATAAACCTGCAAAAAAGAAAATGGCAAAAATTGATTCCATTTACATAGCAATTTATTGTTTAACATCCAAATTTCCTCCATTTTATATCTATAACCATAGGAAATATGGCAGATTTTTTTTTTTTTTTTACCAGTTTTACAGATGATATACGAACAAAGGTGACATGATAAAGAATTGGAACCTAGGTCACAGTTCCTGCCGTGTGCTACTCCTTCAATACTCTGTTGATAATCATTCTAACACAAAGAAAAGGAAAGAGAATGTGGACTAAATACTTCACATTTGCAGATTTGAACTCAAGATTTCAAAACAAGGGGCCCATGGCTCACTTGGGAGAGTGTGGTGCTGACAACACCAAGCCAAGGGTTAAGATCACCTCACCAGTCATCTTTAAAAAAAAAAAAAAAAGATTTCAAAACAAAAATGTTCAACACATTCCAAAACTTAACTTTGCTGAAACATTAATTAAAATAATCCAGGAATTCCAGGTGAATTGGGTTATGCTAAAAGTAACCTAGCTAATCTGACCCAAACTTGAAATTCAAAAAGGCTTTCTCCTCACTTAAGCCTAACACAATAGCTATGTAAAGTATTATCACCATTTTAGATTGAAGAAACTGAGATAATATGCTGGCTAGTCTTCAAGATTTAGGTTTTCTTAAAGGTCTCAACCTCATGAATGACAAGAGTCTATTGTAGAGTCTTGAAAGAAAAAGAATAGAACTTTAAGTCATATAAACAATCTTCTATTTAATGCACCTTCAAGTCAAGGTTATAGTACCTCATGCCAATCACTATTAGGTCATTTAGATATAGTAATAGAATTTCTGATCTGCAAGGGACTCAAATCTTAACTATTCCAGAGGTTGCCAAGGTATTGTTTTTTTGTTTTTGACTACCAAAATTACTTGCCTACATGGACACCACAGAGTACACTTATTAAGGTCCTTATAACAAGTAAATATGTACATTACACTATTTGAATAACCGAAAATCGCTTAGTATTGCTACCTTTGGTGAACCCTGATAATCTGAATCCTCAGATTAGAAAACAGAACCATCTAATCCATCTCCTTTGTTTTATATTTATTGATAAGGAACTTGAATCCTTGTAAAATAATTTCATCAATCACACTGCTTTTATCAATGTCAACATTAGAATCCAGAACTGGTAACATCTAATTTGTGCTTTTTAAAACTCTTACAGCAGCAGGTACACAAATAAAAAATGTTTCCCAATTAATCTGCTTGACATGTTCTTGTATAATTTATGCAGCTATCATTATTATCTGGCTCTATATCCCTTTCTCTCTCCAAATCCCCACACTCCTAAGCCTGCCTCCCAAAGGCCTATTTTTTTTTCCCCAGGATCATCATTTATTGTACAACTTGACTATCACAGGATGAGTTGCAATAGCTTCTCCAGGCATGGGAACTTAACAGTTGAGGTACAGTTTAGAAAGTTTATGTTGCTTTCATAGCTGGAGTTTTTTTAGACCTTAACTTGAAGTATAAGATCATCAAAGCAATGCTTCCATATGTGGCAAAAATATGGAACACTTCACAAATCTGCGTGTCATCCTTGTGCAGGGGCCATGCTAATCTTCTCTGTATTGTTCCAATTTTAGTACATGTGCTGCTGAAGGGAGCACTCAAAGACCTCTTTAACACCTGGCCTTTAGCCACATCTTTCATAACAAGCGTGTTGCCCAGTACTCAAAGTGTGACCCAGGGACCAGCAGCATGGGACTTTGTTAGAAACACAGAATCTTGTCCTCACCCCAGACCAGAATCAGAAATCTACATATTTAACAACATCCCTGAGTGTTTCATATGCACATTTAAGTACCAGAAGCACTGCCCTAGAGAACAACACTGCAATGGAGAAATGACATCTAGTTTAACATATGTAACATTTGTGTTATTAAGTAGTTAGTAAGGTACTACTGAGATTTTGTTTCTAATTAACAAGGTCAAAGGAATGAGGTGGGCCGTAAAGGTGGCTAGGTCAGTGACAGCTAGAGTTTCAAACAAGCTAGATATTCATGAAACAATGCCCTTATTCCCAAGAACTCACCAATGAGGAGATTTTTCTGAGGCAATAGATTAAAGGCTCTCATTTCAAGATACCAAAACAATAGAACAATAACTGAACACTTGGAACCTCAAATTACATCAGCTTTTGAAGAAATGAATAGTAACCCGGAGAGTAGGAGGGGAAAAAAAAGGCCAGTAATTTTATTTCTTACACCTATATTTGCAATAGGAAAATTTACAACAAAAAGATAAAGATTTTTTTTCCCTTGTGGAATAACAGCACAAAAACAAGCATTCTTGAACTGGATTTTCAAAAAGCCACAAAGTGATCCAAAAGATTTGTCAAAAGTGTTTAAAGAAGCTCTTCTGAAAAGTTCCTTCTCCTTATGATTATTATTAAAATTAGGCAAAACAAGAGATCATACATAGTATACTATACCATGATACTGCCTCATTTTATAAACTGCATAAAGTCATAAACTTTTAAATTCTATGGAGTAAATCGACTTAGTAGAAGAAATCTAAGAAGTCAAATAATCCAGGCTTTCTTATTTAACAAACAGAAAATTGAGGCGCAGAGAATCTAAGTGACTTATCCAAGTTCACATTCCTTTCCACTGTACTTGATTCATATTTTTAAAACCCTTATTCATGGAAAAATACTTTCAAAGAATTTATTAGGGACACTTCAGATAGAACATTAATAGTTGACTATGTTGAATATGGCTTTATAGTACTTTTAAATAAAAAGCTGGTGTTTAGAGATGTTTGTTGTGGAGTATGCATAAAGCAAATGTACTTTGCAGGGCCTGGTTTTCCAAAGCCTTGCAGTTTCAAATACTGATCTTGCAAAGGACAGGAAATTTTCCCCAGGCTATCGTCTCTGTTGTAAGATAAAGAATTGTAACACAGCAAGGTTGCTGGCTGAAAGACAGACAGGTTACTGATTGATATGTAAAGATACTGGGAAATTGCTGTAAGAAGAGAATGTTTGCTAAAATCAAGCTTTTGTTCCAAACTGCATTATGGAAGGTCACCCTGCCTGTCCTACTGAATGTTACTAGCTTCTATTGTTAAACTTGTTAAACTGTACTTAGCAAAAACCCCACCTATGTTCTCTTCCTGTAACTTCCTGGTCTGGAGAATAAATATGGGAAGAGAACCTCAATTCGTGTTTAATTTCCCAAATGGAAGGAATGCCTCGCTCTTGAGGGTTCCAGGAGATTAACCCCTTTTGGGGGCTTCTCACTGCTCAGGAGAGATGGGCTTTGAGAAATCTTTGGTGGCTCCATCACCCAGGGAAAAGGGGTGACAAATCCATGGGAGGCAAAGCAACAGTTTGTATGGGGAAAACATTTTAGCTCAGGTTCATTTCAATTCATAGCACCTTTTTATTTTTCAGATAATAATCAGCCATAAGTACATTAAACACAGGTAGATAAATATAAGACAATATATTATATATATAAAGGTTCTTACTTATATTTATGATTTTCCCAACTAGAAATGCAAATGAAATTGAGTTTATAAAGGAATACCCATTGCAAGATTTTTGGAAAAAATTAATCAGTATAATATAATCTCAAGGTGAATTAATGAAACAAAAAATCTATAGTAACAGAACTTTAGAGAATCCCCTCAGTTTGTAATTATTCTGAGATAATTAAACCAGGCCTGGGTTAACGTTTATCTTATACCAACGCAAGGCTGAGTAAGGAAGTATTTTCACGTACTTTATTAGTATTTTTGGCATAAGCAACATAATTAAGATCAATGTCCGTCTAATCAGTACACATTTCAGTTCTTTTGTAAGAAATGCTGTGCATTAAATTTTTTCTACAATAAAGTTTCATAGGATAAAATAACTAAAATTTCTAGATTCAAAATCATGACATTTTTTAAGTTCTTGATATATTTTGTTAATCTTTAAAAATGTGGTTATATTAATTTACCTAGCCATCATCAATGCAAAGTGCTGTTTCACTGCCAAAATTGAACATCATGATTAAAAAAAAAAAATTCCTTCTAGTTTTCATTTATATTTTTAAAATTACTGTTGTATTTCTTACCTAGATATATTTTATCTTTGAGAATAGTGTGTTAATTACCTTTGTTTTATCAGAGTCAGTGTTTTATTATTTTATATGTAGGAATAAAAAATACTTTATAAGGTAAATACATTAATCCTTTCTAGGTAGTGTTTCCTACCTAGATTGTCATTCTTTCTATGTAGTGTTATCAGTTTGTTGTTTGCCTTTAAATTTTGGTTAACTATAATTTCATATATAGCTTAGTTAAATACATCAGACTTTTCCTTTACATTTTCTTTTGTCACTTTTAAATTTATAATTTTCTCTTTACTATGAGGGTTAAAATACCTTCCCTTCCTAGTTCCTAATTTTTCTATCATGTGATTTTCAAATTTTATAATTTTTTTCTCTCATGTGTTTTTTTAAGTAGTATTTAAACAAATTCATCTGAAATTTATTTTGATAATATTGGAAAGTGAAGGCCTACAGTTTTTTAAATAGCTAGCTGTTGGGAAAACAGAACAGTTTAATCAGGCCCCCTCACCTTAGGTCAAGTTGGAGGTGGTGCAGTGCATTCTTTGTAAACAAATTGGGGGGGGGGGAGTTAGTGTGCCTGTGCAGGCACCATGACCTTGGCTGGCAACTGCCTCAGGCGTCCACTGTGCGTGTGGCCATGTTCTCCAACTTATGGCTACCAAGGACCTGTTTGACAGTTACCTAGCTCATAGACTTGCATGTGAGGGTCTAGTGACCCAGCCTGGCATGTGTGGGGTCTAGGGACCCAGCCTGGTGTGTGAGGGGTCTGGGGACCCAGCCTGGTGTGTGAAGGGTTTGTGACCCAGTCTGGACAATGGGCTTGATGAGTCTGAGCTCCTCCAGACCCATCCCTAGTTCCATACTAGCCCATTTCCAAACGTTATTAATTGAGCTGGTTTCCTATGTGTTTGTCTTTTTTTTTTAACTGATGAATAAAAGTTGTATATTTATAGTGTACAACATGATGTTTTAAAATATATGTACATTGAAGAATGGCTAAATCAAGCTAATTAACATATGCATTACCTCACATATTTATTTGTGAGAACAGTTAAAAATCTACTCTCAGCAATTTTCAGGTATATAATACATTGTTATTAATTATAGTTGCCATGTCGTAGAAATGTTTGTCTTCTAACAATAAAATGTAAGCTCTAGGAACTTTATATTGTTCATCACTGTATTCCTAGCATCTAACAATGCCTGGCACACAGTAAGTGTTCAATAAATATTTTTTGAATTGATGAATGAATTATATTTCTGGGCTATATAGTCTATCCCATTTAAATTCTTTCACCTTCATTATTGAAGTTTGATGTTTTTTACACTTGACTTTACTAAGGATAACTCATGTTATATACATATACCAGAAAACTATATGCACTTTTGCATCCATTGCTTTTAATATCTTGCTCCCTCCCTCCCCAAACAACTAAATTACTTATATTTTAAATATTTATTAAATTTAGCTCATATAGTCTCCACCAGCACTGTGTGTTGGATGAGGCCTTGTTATTGCCTGTTGGGATCAAAAGTCCTGGTTCTCTTTGCCTTATCTGATGCCAACACAGTGGGGGATGGGCTTGCCTCATTATTGCCTGGTAGCATTGAGGTCTAGAATCCCAGCTCACCTGGCATGGGTAGGGGTGGCGCAATAGTGTTTCTGTGGTGTTTGGTTGGAGTAGAGCAGTTATCAGCTAAAAGTTTTCTGTCTTGCTAGACTGCCCCTTTCCTGATCCTATTGCTAGAAAGAGCACATGCAAACTTTGGTTGAAGCTTTTCTTGTTTGTGCCCATTGGTGTTTCTATGTTGTCAGCTTCCTTAGCTCTAAGTCACAGGGTAAAAAAAAAAAAAAAATCCCTGGGAATTCACCACCATGTTGTTACTTGGATTTTGAGTTCCTTAGATAGTCTGCCTTATTTTCTCCACCACAGACTTCTTGAGTTTGTTTGATACATAATGTCCAGGGATTTCAGTTGTATTTAGTTGTAGGAGTAGGGAAAAGTACAAGGGTACTTCAAAAAGTTTATAGAAAGATTTGTATTATCTTTTCATCCTGTTTTTCCACAGAAACCAAAATCTCCATTCTATCATTTGTAAAAGCTGCTATTTTTAAAATATGTAATTACAGATAAGATTTCATTTTTTTTTATTTATTATTTTTTTATTTTTTTAAAAAGATGACTGGTAAGGGGATCTTAACCCTTGACTTGGTGTTGTCAGCACCACACTCTCCCCAAGTGAGCAACCAGCCATCCCTATATAGGGATCCGATCCCATGGCCTTGGTGTTATCGGCACCACACTCTCCCAAGTAAGCCACAGGCCGGCCCCAAGATTTACTTTAAAAAATTAATTAAGTTTGATTATGAACAAAAGAGAATTGTGCTGCATGTTAAATAATAATATATTTCACCATTGTTATATGATTTAAATTCAACTAATTTTTCTCATGGTAGAGATTTTTTTTTTTTTTTTTTTTTGTCTTTTTCGTGACCGGCACTCAGCCAGTGAGTGCACTGGCCATTCCTATATAGGATCCGAACCCGCGGCGGGAGCGTTGCCGCCCTCCCAGCGCCGCACTCTCCCGAGTGCGCCACAGGCTTGGCCCGAGAATTTTTATATTTATGTGAAATTAGCAGAAACCCAGAACAGTATTTACATAAATTTAAAAAAAAAAAAAAAAATATATATATATATATATATATATAATTGCCTAGTAAATATTTATTTAGTTGTAGTAATAAGTACTAATGTATATAGTTCTTACACAGTGGAGGAAATACATTGAGTTAATTAAATTTCCACTAGAAACTCACTAAAATCTCCATTAGGAAATGCCAGAAATATTTGAATAAGCAAAATATGCTTGTGAAAAAAACTTTATTAATTTATTACATGTATTATATATATTAATTTAACTTACATATTAAAATTACATAAATGGTACCACCATCCATCCTAGTGTTTGTCCAGAAATCTTGGAGTCATCCTAGATCTGTTTCTCTTCTTCACTATCCATATCCAGTCACCAGATCCTGTGAATTCTACTTCCAAAATACGTTTCAAATTTGTTTACCCCTCTCCATCTCTGTGCCACTACCCTACTATAAATCATCATTGTCAGTCACATGGACTACTCCTGCTCCACTCCATGCCCATACAAGCCCTAACAGCAGCCAAAGTAATTTTACTAAAAATTATGTTCCATCATGGCACACTTTTTCTTAAAACCCTTCAATTGTTTTTCATTGCTTTACAGTGAAGAGTTAAAGTTTTTAACATAGTCAACAGGACTCTGCAAGTTCTGGCCCCTGCCTCTCTGTTCTCATCTCAACACATATTCACCCTAACTTACTTGACTTTGGCCTCAATAACTTTCTCTTTATTTCCACTTCTATCTTTTCCTCCTTGCCTTCCAGTCTTAGATTCAATGATACTTTACCAGAATGGCTTTCTCTATCCCCCCACACTAGGTTGGAATGCCCAGTATGTCCTCCTAAATAGCCTGTATTTTTCTCTCATAGCACTTATCACAACTATAATCATTCAGTTAGTTGTGTAATTATTTGCTTAATGGCTGCCCCCCACAAGGCTCAGATCCCTTAATGTTTGTCTTGTTCCTTTCTCACTCTAAAATTGAGCTGTACTTCTTCTTCCAACTATTACAGATTTTCCCTATGATTTACAAATGTTTTTATAAATTCTCATACTTCTAGGACAGGATGTTTAAAAAGCTATCTTATGCATGCTTTTGACAAGTGTGCTCTGTGCAGGTATACATGATTTAATGGTAGTCTTCAGCACCCTCAAGAGAACAGGATTCTCAAAAAAGGGGAGTGAACAGGGCTAAGTTTAATTTTTTTTTCTCACAACTTTGTAATTGAGAATGATTTTATGTGTTTATTTTCTTAGGATAAGAAAAGTACTTCAACTTCAAATCCAGACACAGAAATGAAACCTGAACAACTGCCTCCTTGTGTGAACCCTGGCAATCCCGTGTTTTCATGTATGTTGGACCCAAAGACACTCCATACAGCTACCTCACTATCAAAACCTCAGATGATTATGTATAAAACCAATTCAAGTCATTATGGTGAATTTTTACCTATGCCGCAGTTTTTTCCCTGCAATTATACTCCAAAAGAGCAAGTATTTTCAAGCCATATCAGAGCAACTGGACTTCATCAAAATAACACTCTAAATACTGCACCTGACAGAAACAGAACCCTTGATTTTCCTAATTTTCAACACACTCTATGAAAATATATTCCTTTGTATATTTAAGAGGAAGTATACTCAGGAAAAATAAGTTTTAAAACTAAGGCTAGAATACCTAATTTACAATATAAAAATAATTGAATCAATTTTCAAAATAACTTTAAGAAATAAAGCATTTCAGCTGATAACTAAATAACAGTGATTTTTTAAAATAAAATGTGTTTAAAATAGCAGAATAAAAGGCGGAAAGTGCTTTAGTACATCCTACCTTTATTTCGTACATGTACTCCAAAAACTTCAAAAGGCTTTCATGATCTCACTTATCTACTGAGTATATGTATCAAAACAAAGGAACACAGGAGCTCTAAGAAAACTGTATTAAGAAAGATTCTGACCAATGATTTCCCATGTTTCTGTTTATTTCAACTAATAGCTTACAACTCAGGAGAATGTTAGTTTCCACTGTTAGGATGGTGGAAGAGAGGACTGGCTATTTATTTAGCAAATATTTACTGAATGCCTACTGAAGGTAGACATTATACTATACAAATGGGGACAAAAAAATAAAAAGTGATTTTTATTGTTTCAATTAACAATATTTTGGGGGAATGAGATTATCAAATTAGTATGTGATAATTTGTGTAACGTAAAGCATGCACAAGGCATTAAAGACACAGAGACAGAATTGCTCAAATTGAGACCAAGATCAGAAGTGTTCTGGAGAACATAAAGCTAAATCTAAGAAGAAGTCATTCCAGGCAGAAGAAACTATACATATAAAAGTAAAAAGATGTGAGAGAATGTGGTATCTATTTATAAACTCAATTAATTTGATATACCTTTAACATAGTGTGAGCATTGGTAGGTGATGGGCTATACAATTCTTCAAAATCTGTGATTCCACTGTACACAGAGATTTATTTCATATGCCATCTGTTTAAACCATATGTTCAATGAAGTCTGAGTACCTCTACTGAAAAAAAAATCAATGTTCTTATTTCTTCCCTGTTGGTTTCAGGTTCAGCATATTTCCATCAATTAGAAAGAACAATCTTGTGAGTCACTAGGGGGTGAGAAAAGCTGAATCTTCTAGTTATAAAAATAGCTTGATGTGAGGAAATAGCTCAGACTCTGCAGCCTCATCAACTTCTGCCAAATATCCCCCACAACTGATATTTGGTAATGCACAAGCAAGAATAAAAATTAGTTTTGCTCACTTCCTCCAAAACATCAAACAGCAAGGCACTGCACAAAATTTCCAGGTGAATGTCGCAATAGAATTTGAGTTTATCAGCCTTTCCCCCTGCATAAACTATACAACCATTTTTTTCCCTTCACTGTAGTTGCCCAATTTCTGGCAAGTGAATCCTCCTTTTTAATATGTAGAATCCATGTATTAACCTAAACTTTTTTACTCTGGCCTTTCCTCTAAGGATTGAGGTATTATCAAGAGAAGGGAGGACAAACCTCGATATTCCCCCTAGTTATCCTGATAACCCCACCAGAGCTGGTCTTGGCTAGGCGGCACAGAAATAAATTCTGTAGTCTACTAAGTGTGCAATAGCATAATGTCTAAAAAAAACAATGTACATACCTTAATTTAAATATACTTTATGGTTAAAATATGCTAATGATCATCTGAGCCTGCAGCAAGTTGTAATCTTTTTGCTGGTGGAGGAGAGTCTTGCCTTGATGTTGATGGCTGCTGACTGATCGCAGAGGTGGTTGCTTGAAGGTTGGAGTGGCTGGGGCATTTCTTAAATTAAGACAACAATGATGTTTGCTGCATTGGTTGACTCTTTCAAGAAAGATTTTTCTGTAGCATGCAATGTTGTTTGATTGCAGTTTACCACAGTAGAACTTCTTTCAAAATTGGAGTCAATCTTCTCAATCCCTGCCTTATCAACTAAGTTCATATAATATTCTAAATCCTTTGTTGTCATTTCAACAACAGCATGTTCACCAGGAGTAGATTCCATCTCCATAAATCACTTTCTTTACTCATCTATAAGAAGCAATTCTTCATTGGTTAAAGTTTTATCATGAGATTGCTGGCAGTTCAGTCACAGCTTCCATGGCTTCAGGGCAGCTGGCCAATACAGGGATCCAAACCTATGACTTTGTTGTTGTAAGACTGTGCTCTAGCCAACTGAGTTAACCAGCAAGCCCAGGTTCCACTTCTAATTATGGTTCTCTTGCTATTTCCACCACATCTGTAGTTACTTCCTCCACTGTAGTCTTAAACCCCTGAAAGTCATTCCTGAAGGTTGGAGTCAACTCCTTTCAAGCTTCTGACCTCCTCCCATGAATTTCAAATGTTCTTAATGGCATCTAGAATGGTGAATCTTTTCCAGAGGGTTTTCAATTTACTTTGCACAGATCCAGCAGAGGAATCACTATATCTACAGCACCTACAGCCTTTGAAATGTATTTCTTAAATAACAAGACTTGAAAGTCAAATTACTCTTTGATCCATGGGTGCAGAATGGATGTTGTGTTAGCAGGCATAAAAACAACATTACTCTTCTTGTACATCTCCATCAGAGCTTTTGGGTGACCAGATGCATTGTCAATATTTTGAAAAGAATCTTTTTTTTTTTTTCTAAGCAGCAGGCCTCAACAGTAGGCTTAAAATATTCAGGAAACCATGCTGTAAACAGGTGTGCTGTCATCCAGGCTTTGTTGTTTTATGTACAGAGCACAGGCAGAGTAGATTAAGCATTATTCTTAAGGGCCCCAGGATTTTTTGGAACAGTAAATGAGTATTGCCTTCAACTTAAAGTCACAAGCTGTATTAGCCCTTTACAATAGAGATAGGCTGAATCTTGACTTTGACACCAGGCATTGACTTCTCTCTAGCTATGAAAGTTCTAGATAACATCTTCTTCTAATACAAGGCTGTTTTGTCTACATTGAAAATCTGTTGTCTTAATCAATTATCATAGTGTAAGACTTGTGCACCGTGCACAAATCCCACACGTCGGGATGGCTCACCTCACAAAGACCACGAGACAGAGACTGCTGCAATCAAGCAAGAGGAGTTTATTCCAGCATGCTGGGGTCACTCAGTCTCCTGGACAGGAGCGACCCCGAGCTCTTAACACAAGCACTTTTTATACAGTTTTTTTAGACAGACTTTGGCAACAGGATGAGTTGTATGCTGCTTACAGGTTATCAGAGGTGACCTTTGGATTTATTGGTGGGCTTTAGCGGGTTGGCACACCGATAAGGAATAGTGTATTTCCCAATCGTTTATCTTCCTTGTGGCCAGGTGGCCTCTAGATAAGGAACTGGTCAGTTCCTGGAACTGGGTGGTGATTACTCCCTTCCTGGAATTTAGCGTGCTGGGGCCTGCCTTGACTTGCCTGGCCTCTGCATATCCCCTTAGAAGCTGCCTTACTTAAAATGGCATTAGTTATGTTTTCTTGTTTTTATTAGTACAGAAGCAAATTGCGCATGTTAAAGTTATATTTTATTCTTACAATAGCTAGCATTTGCTGCTTCACCTTGCACTTTTACATTACGGAGATGACTTCTTTCCTTAAGCCTCATGAACCAACCCCTGCTAGCCTCAAACTTTCCTTCTGCAACTTCTTTACCTCTCACAGCCTTCACAGAATTGATGACAGTCAGGGCCTTGCTCTGGATTAGGCTTTTGCTTGAGGGAATGTTGTGACTGGTTTGATCTTCTATCCAGACCACTAAAACTTTCTCCATTCCAGCAATAAGGCTGTTTCGCTTTCTTATTCATTTGTTCACCAGAGTAGCACTTTAATTTCCTTCAATAACTTTTCCTTTGCATTCACAACTTGGCTGTTTGGCACCAGAGGCCTGGCTCTCAGCCTGTCTTGGCCTTTCAACATGCCTTCCTCACTGAGCTTAATCATTTCTAACTTTTGATTTAAAGTGAGAGATTTAAAATTCTTCCTTTCACTGGAACACTTAGAAGCCATTTTAGGGTTGTCAATTGGCCTAACTTCTATATTGTTTAGTCTCAGGAAATAGGGAAGCCCAACGAGAAGGAGAGAGTGGGGGAACAGCCAGTTGGTGGAACAGTGAGAACACACATAACATTTATCAATTAAGTTTGTTGTCTAGTATAGGCACAGTTCATGGTGTCCCAAAATAATTACCATAGTAACATCAAAGACCACTGACCACATGCCACCATAACAGATATACTAATAATGAAAAAAACTGAAATATTACAAGAATTACCAAAATGTGACACAGATGCGAAGTGAGCACAAGCTGTTGGAAAAATGGCACCAACAGACTTGCTCGCTACAGGATTGCCATAAACCTTCAATTTGTAAAACTCACAATATCTCCAAAGTGCGGTAGCAAAGCACAATGAAATGAGATATGTCTGTACTTAGAACTAGGATACATAACAACCTAAAATAAGAATTAGAGCATGGACTGTAAAGTATTAAATTCACTACCATGTGAGATACATTGAATAAAGCAGTATATTTTGGAATATGCCATCCAAAAAATGTAGCAAATAAGTAAATAAATAAATATGGACAAGTAATTTTTTCCAAAAAGGAAGCCTCTATTTCAAATAACTGATTGACAAAGCAGTTCTTCTGGAAAATATTTAAAGCACATTAGGTAAAAAAATCACATACTTTAAACAAACTTTCCTACCTTTACACAATTATCCGAATATTTGAAGTTTTATCTCTATTTCTTGACTCATCATTACCAAAAATAGAGCATGAGCTCCCAGCTTTGAGTAAACCTGGAAGCTTATCTTCCCAAAGGAATATTTTACCTGTTTGTTTAGGTTCTTTTTCCTCTCTTGTAGCTATAAACTAAAAGGCTTTTTTAGAAATATAGTTTTACCCCATTAAGAAACTAAAAAATATTTTTGGGCCGGCCCGTGGCTCACTCGGTAGAGTGCGGTGCTGATAACACCAAGGCCGTGGGTTCGGATCCTATATAGGGATGGCCGGTTTGCTCACTGGCTGAGCGTGGTGCTGGCAACACCAAGCCAAGGGTTGAGATCCCCTTACCGGTCATCTTTTAAAAAAAAAAAAAAAAAGAAAAAAAAAAGAAACTAAAAAATATTTTTGACAAAATAAAGTTGGTTGGTTTTTACAATCCATAATAGCTCAAAATTATTGTGAGTTTACTATGTGCTAGTTCGTGGTGCCCCAAATAGTTACAATAGTTACAATAGTAACTAAGCAGTTTATGTCTTGTTTACACAACAAAAACCATGTTTATTTAGGTCATAAAAAAGGATTAAAAAGGCTGGCTGGTTAGCTAAATTGGTTAGATCATGGTGCTGATAACAACAGGGTCTACAGTTTGATCCATGTACCAGCCATCACCAAACAAACAAACAAACAAAAGGCTAAAATGAAGTATGTTTAAAACACTGGGAACACTGGGCTCCAGAGCTGGGATGGTGTGGTGCCAAGGGCTTCAGCCATACCCCCTGCCATCTGCATCCAGCCTAGCAACAATTGAGCTGCCACTAGAAGCCCCCTGGTCTCCCCTGCCAGAATGAGGGGGATGCCACAGGCCTCAACCACGGCGGGTACAAGCAGATCACATGGTGAGAGGAAGCAAGAGAGAGAGAGAAAGAGAGGAAAAGTGCCAGAGAGAGAGCAGGTGCCAGGTTCTTTTTAAACAACGAGCTCTGGCGGGAACTAATAGAGCAAGAACTCACTCATTACTCCACCCCACCCCCCCACCCCCCAGGGAGAACATTAATCCATTCATGAGGGATCCACCCCCATGACCCAAACAGCTTCCAGCACTGCCACATTGGGGATCAAATTTCCACATGAATTTTGGAGGGGACAACACATCCGAACTCTATCACCCTCCAAATGCTCTGCAACATCTTAGAATGTAAAAAAAATAATATTAATAAATTTTTTTTAAAAATTGATACAATACCAAAAAAGAAAAATACTGTCAGAAGTAGTTCCTTGAAGAGGATTTTTTGTTTGTTTGATGGATGGCCAGTAGGGGGATCCAAACCCTTGACCTTAGTATTATAGCACTGCTCTCTAACCAACTGAGCCTACTGGCCATTCCTGCTTAAAGAAGATATCTTGACAGAGATGATTTTAGGGTCATATTCCTTTAAAACATTTTGAAAAAGGGCAGTATGTTCAGACTGTGAACAATGCAAAGAGAAGATGCTGGTAACCTGGTTATGACTTAAAGAATAAACCTGGTTTTGTTTTTAGTACATGAGAGATAGTTACAGTGAGGTATGCCTTAAGACTTGTGAACAAAGAGAATTATCTAAACTTTATAGGAAAGAAGAAGCCTGTTGTGTGGAATTGCATGCATGATGCCATGAAACATTCCATACTTCAAACTAATTCTCCTTTGTTCTGATTCCATGTTTGCCAAGCAATATTATAATTTGATTTCCCATATACTTCTGCTTATGTGGAGAAAATAAAAGATCATATAACCTATAGGCCCTATGAACATTCTCACTCCATTTCTGATTTTGAATACGTAGGCATTCTGTTATGTTCAATCTCCTGAGCTTGGTTAATATGAACTCAGTCCTCAGAGATGGGTCAGGGTTTTTTTGTTTGTTTGTAAAAAGATGACCGGCAAGGGGATCTTAACCCTTGGCTTGGTGTTGTCAGGACCACGCTCAGCCAGTGAGCAAACCGGCCATCCCTGTGTAGGGATCTGAACCCATGGCCTTGGTGTTATCAGCACCACACTCTCCCGAGTGAGCCACGGGCTGGCCCTGATGAGTCAGTTTTTGATGGATCTTTCTCTGAGCATAAGACTGAGCCAAATCATTTCTATAAGGTAATGAAAGATATCCCTGCTGTCAGGGTTCTTGGGAAATCACCTACTAACCTTTTCCCCAGATGGTATGTGCAAAATCCTTTGCCCTTATTTCCCACACAAATAAGATCTGTTGGAAAGCACTTGGCTTCCTAGTGACCAGTGGCTTCTCCTTCACAAAACTCTAGACAGGCTCCTCTGAGCCACATTTTTCCAACTAGGCCACATCCTTGGGCCTTGTCCTTAAAAGCCCAGTTGTAGCAAGAATTCGCTAAGTTGGTTTAGCCAGCATCTGTAAGACTTGTGCACCGTGCACAAATCCCACACGTCGGGATGGCTCACTTCACAAAGACCATGAGACAGAGACCGTTGCAATCAAGCAAGAGGAGTTTATTCCAGCATGCTGGGTTCACTCCGTCTCCTGGACAGGAGCGACCCTGAGCCCTTAACACAGGAGCTTTTTATACAGTTTTTTAGACAGACTTTTGCAACAGGATGAGTTGTATACTGCTTACGGGTTATCTGAGGTGACCTTTAGATTTATTGGTGGGCTTAAGCGGGCTGGCACACCGATAAGGAACAGTGTATTTCCCAATTGTTTATCTTCCTTGTGGCCAGGTGGCCTCTAGATAAGGAACTGGTCAGTTCCTGGAACCGGTTGGTGGTTACTCCCTTCCTGGAATTTAGCGTGCCTGGGCCCGCCTGGCCTCTACATAACCCCTTAGAAGCTGCCTTACTTAAAATGGCATTAGTTATGTTTTCTCGTTTTTAGCAAGCATTAGTACAGAAGCAAATTGCGCATGTTAAAGTTATATTTTTCTCTACAAATCCCCACCATCTATATCTGATCACTCTCAATATTTAACCAAATTTCTTATTCCCTGCCATCCCCCAGATGATATCTGATCAACTTGCCTTCAGCAAGAATCCTGATAGTTTGGTTTAGCCAGAATCTCTCTGTTCCTAATATTATCTCTTGGTAATTTTTTATCCACTAACCACCCCCATCCCCAACCTACTCCTTGGCTGTAAATCCCCACTTGTCCATACTGTATTTAGAATTGAGCCAAGTTCACACTAAGGTCTCTTTTCCCTGTTGCAATAGTTCCTGAGTAAAATCATTTTTACCATTTTAACTATTGTCTAGCTCTGGTCTTCTTCAACACTAGGGAACCAGGACAGGATATGTTTATATATTACTAAATTATTAGATAACATTTATGTATTAGAACTGATACTTTACCTCTTGTCTAGCTAGGCTAAGGCCTGGAATCCTCACAGCACCAATTGTCTAGCTCTCTTAATCCTGTTCGTGATGCTAATTGTAAAGTTAGGTGACCACGCCAGTTGTCAGTCTCTTTTACCTGCTGGTAATCCTGCACAGACTGGGCCAATTGTTGAGCTAGGGCTGGGTCTGGAGTTCCCAGACCCCTCAAGCCCTTTCACAGACTGGGTCACAAACCCTTCATATGCCAGGCTGGGTCACCAGACCCCTTCACGCAGGTCTATGAGCTAGATAACCGGCCAAAAGGTCCTTGGAGCCATAGGTTGGAAAGTGTGGCTGCGCTGGGCAGACGCCCAAGGCTGATGTCTGCCTGCCTGTTTCACTAAAACTCCTCTCTCTCTCTCTCTCTCTCACTCTCTCTCTTCCTCTTTTTCTGTAGAAGAACACACAAATAGCAACAAACCTAAAAAGATACATTGGCAGGCATGTGCACTAACTCCACACACACACAGACACACACACACAATTTGCTTACAAAAGATGCTGAACCACACCCAACTGGACCCGAGGCGAGGGCCCTGACCAAACTAATTCTATTTTCCCAACACCTCTGTCACCAAGGTGCTAAAATATGTAAAATTATCCCCAATGTGTTCTGGGACAGAACTTTTTTACTTGATATAATTCACAACATCTTTTGGGAAGTGTTAAATAAAATTTATGGGAGGCCATTGATTTGGACTGAGCTCCCATACTAGGCTCTGAACAGCCCACATGAAAATGGAGTCATTCATGCTGAAGTTCCATGTCTCCAAACTGAAACTTGTTGCTGATCTTACCTTCTGAGAAAGCAGGAGAGTTGATGCTAGGCAAATCCCCAAACAAGCCAGTTTTAGCTGGAAATGACAGGGAAGTTCCCTCTGCTTTAACCCCTATGAGTAAACTGATGTTTATCTGTTTTTTGTATTATGCTGTTTCCTTATTCCTTCTCAAGCTACCTTGTAAAAACCAGCGAGGGGCTGGCTGGTTAGCTCAGCTGGTTAGCCCATGGTGTTAACACACCAAGGTTCAGATCCCAATACTGGTCAGCTGCCAAAAAAATAAATTAAATACACAAAATAAATAAAAACCCAACTGTTCTGCCATGCCCAGCAAAGCATCTTTTCTAAATCTTTAGATGAAATACTGCCCAATTATGAATTGCTAATAAAAGCCAAGTATATCTTTAAACTAAAATTGTTGAAATTTTGTGTTTTGAAAGTTCTGGTAGGGCCGGCCCATGGCTCACTTGGGAGAGCGTGGTGCTGACAACACCAAGTCAAGGGTTAAGATCCCCTTACCGGTCATCTTTTATAAAAAGAAAGTTCTGGTGACCTATTAAGTGTTAAATAAAATTTGTGGGAGGCCATTGATTTGGACTAGGCTTCTGTACTAAGCCTAACAGACCAAACTATTATGGAGTTTAGCTATAGTAGCTGAGCTTTAATTACTGCAAGAGGATCTATAACCAATTAACCAATTAAACTGTAACCAATTAAACTGTCTCTGTACAACTTCCTATAAAAAGCTTCAATTTCCTATAAATGCTGTTGCATCATGTTATTGATTGGGGTTCTCTGAACCTGCCTGAGTCTCGAATCATTTTTGTTTTGTTTTTTGTTTGGTTTGGTTTGGTTTGGTTTGGTTTTTCTTTGCTCTGTTTTGTTTTTCTTTGCTCAAATAAACTCAGTTAAAATTTAAACTTACCCATTTAACAAAAGGGACCTGCAGAAGATTACTTATGACCCCCAAGCCCTTAAGGGCCCTTGAAGAACACATGAGAGACACCACTGACTCCTTTAGAGTCTACTGTCTTCCTTGCAGAGCCTGAGGGTTATAAGTTCTTCTTGGATACAGCTCTACTGTCTTTACATTTGAGCCCCTGATTTTTTTGGCTTTCAAATCCAAGGTCCATTTGAGCTGTGAGAGTGCATATGACCTCTGGGGTTCCTGGTGATCAATGGGTCACTGATTAGGGCCAGAATTTTAAATGTAATTGATGGTGGTTGGGATAAGTGGCAGTTACTGCAAAGAGTGCAACTCCATCTTTCAGGATTCACAAGGATTTGGGTTCTTTCCGCTATTTATGCATTAAGGTAAGGAAAATCATTGGCTAAGTTGGTCAAGGGAATCTTAAGAGCCAGCTCACAGCCTGATTGGTGGGCACAGGACAGATGTTAGAACACCCCACCACCTAAAAACAAGGCTCCTGTGTTAGAATAAGTTGGGTCATAAAATGGGTTAGTTGAAACGAGGTTACCTGCGAACCTCAAGGAAATTTTCATGCAACAAGAAACACTATGACAAAATCACATGACCCAACCCTATGGCATTTCCCTCTTAGGCTTTTATCTCAGCTCCAAGAAACTCAATATTCAACATAAAATTTTGATCCTTACTTTGTAAAGAATCAAGTACTCCATCTTTAAGTTCACCCACCTTTTCATTCATAAAAATTACAACCCTGGCGGCTGCAAATACAAAAGTGGTAAATTCTTACTAAGGGTGATTTAGAATTATAGTGGCCATTATTTGGGACATGCCAGATGGATATCTATCTAATATGTGCACTTGAAAATAAGAGCTCCCAGTTTAGGCCCACTCAGGAATGCCTATTTTAACTGATAGGCAGAAGCTTCTAAAAAGATTTCAAGATCAAAATTACCTCTCTAAAAGACTCCTTACAAAAGGCAAATGAAAAACTTGAGCAACTGATAAGAAAAACTGAATCTACTAACCTTTTCACTTAGTTATCATCCTACCCCAGAGACGGGGAAAAAAAAAAAAAAAAAAAAGCTAGTCTTTATAAGTTATGCCCCTCACGGGTCCTCTAGTGGTTCATAAGACATAATGACTGGGTTTTCACACTATTTTGTAAGAGGTGCCTCTCTCTAAATCTTGTTATGATGTCTGCACATTATGCATCTGATGTGAAGAAACAGTTAGGCCCTCTGGTCAACTGGTCTACTTCTTTAACCATCTTTATGCCTTGATCAAAAATCTTGAGCCCAGAGCTATTCATGCTGAGTCCAGGCATAAAAACTCCTTTGCCCTGTTCATTAATGGGCACTACCCTGAACATAGCAATCTAGCTAAAAAATAAAAGCTAAGTTATGAAGCCACCACCATCCTAGCTGAATATACATTTCTGGCACGTAGCCGGTTATTTTGAGATACTTTTGTAAGAAAAATTTACAACTATAAAGGGAAATCACTAGAAATTCTTAAATGGAAGAATGCATTGGCTTAAATCTACATAACAAGTCTCATCTTCTACATATACTCTTCTTTGTTACAGAAAATATGTAGGCATGAAGTCTATTTTTTTTTCATAATTGAGATGTTATTGGCTGGGCTGAGGACTAGTACAGAGACATTTTAGTTTGTACACAATTCTAAACCTACATACCATAACTCTAAAAGGCTACATATAGTGATTCTTTTTAAAACAGTTTTTCCAGTGACTTTCCAGCTTCAAATTTGGAGGCAAATTTTCCTTAAGAGGATATCAAGTACCAGTATCTTCAGATGTCAATAAGCTGTTACGTAAGTCCCACCAATTCACAATTTAATATTATATATATTACCTACTCAAATTTTCAATCATTCACAGTACATTAACAAAATTAATAGGAAAACTGGACTACCATGACGAAAGATGTTACAGAGCACACAATTCTGACAGGGAAAGCCACGATCAAGGAGTGGTTTTCTTTAGGAAACAATTCTACTAAAAAACATAAGAATGGAAGTAATTTTAAATGTTCAAGACACATTAAATGCATGACTGTGACTCCAAATTTCCATTTAGTATGCTTTGTATTATAGGATATTAGAACTACTCCCTCTCCCCCATCTATGGAATGTTAAGCTGATGCTTAAGACAGTCTCCCATAATTCAATATTCCACTATTTTCTGGTTGTGACAAAAAATATGATTTCACCTCTAAATAAAAAAGCACTTACACTTAAAAAATGGGGTGAAGTGGGAATCCCTCCTTAAAATGTTTCTAGAACTACTAAAAGACTTGCATTTACAAAATAGTTGAAGATTTCCCTCTGGGTTATACAAGAAGGGTGACAGGCACCACTGATAATACATGGTATGTGCTATGGATCAGACTTGGCTTCTTTCTCTTCTGCTTCATCAGAGGCTGGACTCTTTTTTTTTTTAATTTTTGGGGGCTGGCCAATATGGGGACCTGAACCCATGACCTTGGTGTTACACGGCTGTGTTCTAACCAACTGAGCCAGCCAGCCAGCTCTTTCCTCATTTTAGTTTCTCCATTTTCTGCAGGTTTCTTGGTTAGTCACTTCAGCCTCTTTTCTCTTTGCTCCCATTTTCCCTTTTGTTTGCACTTTCTTGTCTGAAGATTTATCCTTTGCTGTTGCCTTTTTTGGCTTTGTTTCCACTTTTACCGGAGCAGGTTTGGCTGACAACCTCACTGATCTCCTCTTGGGCTCTTCCCTTGCCACCCATGGGGCTGAGCTGACCTTCCTCTCGGGCATCTTGGTAGAGGGGAGGGCATGTGCTGGGTGCCTGCGGCCACAGTGCACACAGAGTCTTTATAAAGCTGGGCTACCTGGCCACTGCCGCTCCTCCCACCTCCCAGATGACTGGGACCCACCTAGACATGAAGTCTAAACTCTGTGCCTTTGAGATGTAAAATTTCTACCTTGTCTAACCTCAGACCCATCCCTTTGGAAATGCAAATTTAGGGCAGAACTCTTTAGATGGTTATTAAAAGTGAAATTAATAGATTGGACATTGATAGGGTTAAAAATGAAAAGTCTTGATTTGTTGGGCGTCTCTGCCGGCTGCACAGGACCCCAACAGGTTTTTCCTTTCCGTAGAGGGTTGGGGCCAAAGGGATTGCCCTTTTCTCCCCCCCCCCCCCACCCAGGACGCGGGGAGAAAAGAGATTCCAAGAGATGGGTGAGCACGCGGCTGCTTTCCCAGATAGGGAACAAACACACACACGCAGCAGGGGTTCTGTCAGGCAATTCCGTTTATTGTAACACAAAAGATCATATTTATGTGCTTAGCAGGCGGGGATTTCCAAGCTTAGGCCAATCCTTGAAAAGGTCAAATGTGCACGTGCCTTGCCTCTCTATGCTTAGCCCTCCCCCTTAACTTCCCTTGGGCGCCACCTTTTATCCGTTTAGGCCATCTGTTGCTTAGAAAAAGGGCACGGTCCCATATTGATTTGACACTATCAAAGGTTGGGTGGACCAAAGGCAGCCCAGTGCTGGTCCCTCAACATTCAAGGGCCCCAAGAGTCTGCTCTATTTACCCCAGTGTGATATTATGATATATATTTTTTGGTTTTCATCCATAGTTCCTAACTTGTTCTAACATTCCCCTGCCTTTCTGTCTTGGAACTGGTCATAAAGAAATTCTCTCATCTACCTTATTTGATTGTAAGTCATAAGATACCCATTTGAGAAAGGTCCTGCCCCATACCCAGGAGGAAGGAATGCTGCACAGAGAGACCAAGAAGAAACTGAACGAACAGGTCTTGCTTGGTTTCCCCACCCAGTCTGTTAGTATTAGATCATCCCCTTTTTTTCCAGTCATGCTTCACTCATGCCTGCATAATGAAGCTTCCATAAAAACCCAAAAGCACAGGGTTCTAAGAGGTTCTGGATAGCTGAACATGTGGAGGCCCCAGGATGGTGACACACAAGGGAAGCTCTGTGTCCCTTCCCCCATACCTTGCCCTATGCATCTCCTCATCTATATCTTTTGTAATATCATTTATAATAAACCAGTAAACGTGTTTCCCTGAGCTCTGTCAGCCACTCAGCAAATCAATCAAACCCGAAAAGAGGGTTATAGGGACCCCGATTTATAGCCAGTAGGTCAGTAGCACAGGTAAAATAAACCAAGGCTTGCGTCTGGCATTTGAAGTGGGGGAAAGACTTGTGGGACTGAGCCCCACTGTGGGATCTGACATAGTCTCCAGGTAGATAGTGTCAGAATTGAATTGAATCAGATGACAGCCAGCTGGTGTCCACTAGAACTGATTGCTTGCTTGATGTGTGAGGAAAAACCCCACACATTTTGTCATGGAAGTTGGTCGTCTGTGTTGATGGTTGTTGCTGAGAGTATAGTAGGGAAAACACTACAGTTTGTGAACTTTAAAAAGCCAGTTTGAAGAAATTTTAAAAGCCAGAAGGTCATGGTACTGGTAACAGCAAGGTCAAGGGTTCAGATCCCCTTACTGGCCAGCTGCCAAACAAAAAAATAAGGAATAAAAAGCCAGAACGCAAAGATAATGATGAAAAACCTGGTTAATCAAGACAAAAATAATAACAAAAAGGCCAGGGTCCTTTGACTCAGCCCCCTGTTGGGGACCCAAAGCTTTCTGCATTTTGGGGGCCATCTGGGTTTTTTTTCCTCCATATAGTTGAACCACTATATACGGACACAGATGAAACCTCAGAATTTCAAGATCCTCATTAGGAAGATTGATGTTTCTGTCTAAAAGGGGGAAAACTATCTGGAAACTGACAAAAATCTTAAAAGCATTTTCCCACAAATATTAGTAAGAAAGAAAGCTTTAGTCATGTGAGCAAGTAACCTTAACTTGTCCAAAAAACATAATTTGGATAAAAAATATAAGTGGAGATAAACCAGTGAGTGTAGATTACTGTTTTATTGCCTCGTGACTAAAATTTTAGAATGAAAACTGAAGGATCTGCTTCTGTCTATATTTAGTAACATCTTTGTAGGTATGCATGTTATACATGTGATATTTTCTACCTCCAAATGGTATTACCAAATTAATTCATAAAATCCCTTAAAAGAGCCCTATTTAATTGGTTTAAGGAAAAATAAGGACTTATATGAATTAAATATTCCTTAAACTCTTGGAAGTATAGAACCCAGACGCTTTTCAAGTTCACATGACTTGGGTAAATCTTTGGTAAATATGACTAGTTTAGGGCTGGCCCGTGGCTCACTTGGGAGAGTGTGGTGCTGATAACACCAAGGTCACAGGTTCGGATCCCATATAGGGATGGCCAGTAAAAAACAACTAAATAAATAAATATGACTAGTTTAATATTGTTGGTTCAATGAAAAACAGTGTCTCTTCTGAATTATGAGCAAAAAGCCATGTACGGACAGTCCCTGACTTCTTTTTCTTTTTAAATTAACTAAAATTTTTTTAAATTTGTTTTTTTTCCCCCAACTTATTTCTCAACTGATGGGTTTATCGCATAACTGACGGTATTAAGAGCATTTTCGACTTACAATATCTTCTACCTACAATGGGTTTATTGGGACGTAACCCCATCATAAGTTGAGAAGAATCTGTATTGAACTTTTGGGTTTCTGCTTTGTTGATGACTGCCTAACCTACATGTGTTGTAAAAATAGTTAAAAGGGAAATAACTTGAGATGATGGCTAGCTTTGTCTAATGTCTCATATAATTTGCATTAGTAATCCACGCATAATTGTTAAGAACAAGTAAATTAAATGGTGTAAGTGGGATAAATGTTTAAAAGTGAATGTTTTCAATAATGTTTTCAAATACGTCTTCTTAAAAAAAGTTTCCCAAATCTTTGGTAACCTTTACCCTTAGAGTTTTGCTAAGTCAAGTTAAATAAGGGATATATTAAATATATAGATCATTTTCATAAAAGGTAAAATGCTCAAACATTAATTACTAAGCATTAGTTTAAGTTTACATACATCTGACATTTTGCTTTTATATGTTATAGAGAAATTAAATATATTTGGTGTCTTTGTCAGTTTTGTGCTATGATAACAGAATACTGTGTAATTTATAATGAACACAAACTTATTGGCTCATGGTTCTGGAGGCTGGGAAGTCCAAGACCAAGGGGCCAGCATCTGGCCTTCTTGTTGTATCATCCCATGGTGGAAGGTAGAGAACAAGAGAGGATGAGAGAGAGAAAGGGGCCAAACTCATCCTTTTACTAGGAACCCACTCCTTCCATAACCACATTCCACTCACAGGAGCATAGTTCTCACGGCCGCCTAGTCACCTCTCATTCAGCCCCATCTCCCAACACTGTTGCATTGGGGATTAAGTTCCCAACACATACTTTTTGGGGGACACATTCAAACCACAGCGCTTGGGTCTGTTAATAAACATGGAAAATTGTATTACAAGGAAGTATATGTTTCTAGAAATTATGAAATGTGCATTCCTAAAATGTTGGTATGTGACAGTTCGAAATTACTTACTTCCAGGCTGGCTGGTTATTTCAGTTGGTTAGAGTATGGTGTTAGAACAACAAGGTCAAGGGTTCAGATCCCCTTACTGGCCAGCAGCAAAAATAAAAAAAGAGAGAGAGAGAGAATGTAAAGCTACTAGAAATAATAAGGGAAATAACTCTGAATGTGATACACAGGGAAGCAAGATTTATTTTCTGGTAAAGAAAGTTATAAGGCATAAGTATGTATTTTCTGTTTATGGAAAAAGAGAGCAATTTTTGCCCTAAAGTGGAATGACAGATTGTTTTAGAATAAAAAAGGGACAATATAAGACAAAAGTAGGGCTGGCTGGCTGGTTAGGTCAGCTGCTTAGAGCACAGCCCTGTAACACCAAGGTCATGAGTTTGGATCCCCGAACCAGTCAAAACAATAAAGACAAAACTAAACAGATATATGAAAGTTGTAGAGGGCTGGCTGGTTAGCACAGTTGGTTAGAGCACAGCCTTCTAACACTAAGGTCACGAGTTTAGATCCCTGTACCAGCCAGCCGCCCAAAGAAAATAATAAAAAAGAAAGGTGTAGAAGAGAAATTTTTTTTTTGGAGGCTGCCCAAAAGAGAAATTTTGAAAAGGGAATTTCATGTGTGGCTAAGCTGGCTAAAATTGAATTTATTACAAGGACTTAAAATGAGCCTTAATATCTGGGCCAAGCCCATGGTGCACTCGGGAGAGTGCGGCGCTGGGAGCGCAGCGACACTCCCGCTACGGGTTCGGATCCTATATAGGAATGGCCGGTGCACTCACTGGCTGAGTGCCGGTCACGAAAAAGACAAAAAAAAAAAAAAAAAAAATGAGCCTTAATATCAAAAGTACATTAGTACAAAACTAAAAGCTTGCTTTTTCTCTGTTAAAAGGACAAAATTTTCTTGGTGAAAGGTTTTCTTTACCTTTTGCATGATCTTCCTAGAAAACAAAGATTTGTGGAGTTTTTGGTTTTGTTTTGTTTTGTTTTTGGCAGCTGGCCAGTACAGGGATCAAACTCTGGACCTTGGTGTTCTCAGCACCATGCTTTAACCAACTGAGATAACCGGCTGGCCCCAAGATTTTTGTTTCATCAAGATAATTTCTTGTACTTCATGCTGTCTTTTATTAGGTTTTTTGATTACTTAAGCAAGTCTTCTCAATATTAAAATAGGTAAGTTTTTAAATAAGTATGTAACTTTCCATATTTGTCCTTAAAATATCTTGCCACCTTGCTATTTAATTGTTTTAAACCTTTTGACATTTTTGACAGCTTCCCAAAATCAAACTGTAAATTAAGTCTGTCTGACTTTTTTTTTTGGTGGCTAGCTAGTACAGGGATCCAAACCCCCTTGACCTCAGTGAACACTAACCAACTGAGGCACTAACCAACTTAGATAACCAGCCAGCAGGTCTCTTTGACCTTGAACTAACTTTGGGATGTTCCAGAGGGTCTCTGGAAAGTCTCAAAGGATTTGTTTCTCGCCTTGTAAAATAGAGATATTAAATTAAGTAGGCCTATTTGATAGGTTAAATTATATAGGAAGCACTGTCAAATAATAATCTCTTTATAACACAATCATATTGAGAATACGCATAGAATACGTGGCTTCAAGGGTTTCCCAGCCTTATGTGAAGAAGTTCCAGAAGCCTTAAAAATATTTGGGGGACCTCAAAAAGAGAGAAATTCATATAATTCTTTAGGTATTACAGACAGTCTAATGGGAAGTCCTTGGCTTGACTTCCTAGCCTGGAGAGGCTTTTAAAAAACATGTTTTTCAGCCAGCCGCCAAAAAAAATTATGTTTCAGAAGAAAACTACAGTGTACCAATTATCAGATTCTAGCCCTGTTCATTGTTTTTAAGGTTTTACCTATAAACTAGACTAGATCCTGAATTCTTCTAGTTTCCTCCAATATCTGGCTGTGATTCTTCAAACTGACATTTCCAATTTCTCTTCCACTTTTCAGACAAAATCACTAAACAAAGGTTCCTGAAGCCCTCCAAGCTGGAGTTGGACAACCTGATGTAAATTTCAGGGGACAACCCTTGTGCCTGATGTGTGGGCCACTCAGGGAGTTCCTCAAAACACTTGATGTCATAACCAAAGACATTCAAACTCTAAACCAGGAAAATATTCTTTGAGCTCGAATTTTGAAATAATCTAAACTGACAGCTCTCTGGACGCAGAGACCGAGTTTATAGTATGTTCTAGCCATTCACCTTTGTCTTTTTGGGAGTGGTGGTGCTGGCCTGTAAGGGGATCCGAACCCTTGACCTTGGTGTTAGAACACCGTGCTCTAACCAACTGAGCTAACCGGCCAGCCCCAACTTTATTTTTCTTTTGTTTATTTAGCTAGTTTAATTCATGGGGGTCCTGGTTAAGAGGCATACTCCAAACTCTTAGTATCATCCACCTGATAGTAATGACTCCCTGTTGCTTTGTATTCTCTCAAAAGGTCTCAAATGCCTGTATGCAGCCATCCAACAAACACCAAATGTTTTTTCTCCAGATAGAACCACAAAAATTTGGAGAAACGCAAGATAACAAGGACATCATAACCTACGAATGACATGTTGAGATGAAAAACTCAGAATAATGCTGACTGAGAATAGTGTTGATGCCCTAGGAAAGAGCCTGGCCAAAAGGGGAGATTTGATAAATAAAATTTATGGGGCTGGCTGGTTAGCTCAGTTGGTTAGAGAGCAGTGTTATAACACTAAGGGGTCAAGGGTTCTGATCCCCATACTAATCAGCTGCCAAAAAGAAAATAATTAAAAAATAAAACAAATAAAATAAAAATAAACAGATGGAAGGCAATGATTTGGTCTGAGCTCCTGTACTAGGCCCCAACAGATCAAACCAAAATGGAGTCACTCATGCTCAAGTTCCAAGTCTCCAAACCTAACATAAGTTGTTTATCTGACCTGTTGAGAAATCAGGAGAGATGACAGTCAAATCCCCAAACAGGCCAGTTTCAGCTGGCATGATAAGGATGTCCCCCTTGCTTTAACTCTTACAAAAATAATAACTTGAAGTAACCTGATTTTAACTAATCTGCTTTTTGTATCATGCTGTTTCCTTGTTCCTATTCCAGCTACTTTATAAAAACCTGCCCTGATGCCATGCCCAGCAGCATGCCTTTTCTAAATCTTCAGATGAAATGCTGCCCAATTCATGAACTGCTAATAAAAGCTACGTAGATCTTTAAAGTAATTTTGTTGAAATTTTGTCTTTTGACAGAAGGGAAGAAATGAGCATTCTTGACAAAGCACTTTAAGGAGATAAAGACTTGTAGAAAACTAGTTACCCATAGACATTAGTTGACTCTCAAGTGACTGTCAGTCAAGAGGCTAGTGGCATTTAAGGAAATATCCTTATTTATTTATTTTTTTAATTTTATTTATTTATTTTTTAAAGATGACTGGTAAGGGGATCTTAACCCTTGACTTGGTGTTGTCAGCACCACGCTCTCCCAAGTGAGCTAACTGGCTATCCCTATATGGGATCCGAACCTGTGGCCTTGGTGTTACCAGCACCACACTCTCCCAAGTGAGCCATGCGCCGGCCCTGAAATATTCTTTTTTAAAATCAAGTCTGACAATGATTATCTATTTCCTTTTCCTATAAAGCATCCATTGTAAAAATGGACTAAGTAGGGTCTTTCCTTTGCATGCAGTGTTGTTACATAGCTTTAATATTTGTTCATAACTAAATCTTTCGAAAAGTCTTATCTAATAAATGTGTGGTTTGGTACCCAAGTCCAGCTCCCAATGACAGAACAGAAACATCCCCAAAGTCAAATTGTTGGTGAAATAGGAAGTCAGTTTTATTCAGGGATACTGGTAATCTGAGGGAGATGTTAGGCTAACCTGAAGGAGATGGCCAGACTAAAACCATCTCCTAGACTCACATTTACTAAAGAGTTTTTGAAGAGGTTGAGGGAATGGAAAGCAGGAGGAGGAGACATGAGCTGCAGGGACTATGTGTAAGGGGCCAGGTGCAAATTCTTGTCAAGGCTCTGTCTGGTTTCTGTTCTCGTCCTTGACATTATCTTAGGGTCCTGCAGGATTTTGATTTGTTTCAGGGGGGGATCTGGTTCAGGGGGGGATCAGCATAGCTTTATTTTTTTGTTCGTATTTTTGGCAACTGGTTGGTATGGAGATCTGAACCCTTGACCTTGGTGTTACAACACCACACTATAACCAACTGAGCAAACTGGCCAGCCCCAGCATAACTTTAGTGATATTTTCCCTGGTTTCTCAGAGTCTGGATAGTACTCGTCTCACAGCAAGTCTGCAGCTCCCAGGCTGACTGGAAAACAACTTTATGTAAATAATGTCATCCTGCCCCATAACCAAGGATCAAAATATCATATAACCATGAGAAGAGGGAACCCAAAGAAATGTGTGCTAAGAAAAAAAACTGGGTTTTTTGTTTTGTTTTGTTTTTTATTTTCCTACAGCCCAGGAAGTTTTAGGTCCCAACATGGTATCAGTTCTTCTCACTCCAACATGTGTACACTGTGTATTTATATATGGTAATCACACAATAGTAAGATATTAAAGATCTCTCCAGTTTACATTTCTGTAATGGCTACATTTAATGTATCATACACGGGGTATCTTGAAATTAATTTCAATCAAATAATTAAATTGGCCTTTTGAGAAATAACCAAAGGACTACCACAGCAATTTTTTCTTATCTTTTATTCATAGGCTTTAATGATAATACTCTTATTGGGGCATGTTTTCATCCTAAAGGAAATGGGAATGTCTGAATCAATATTTTAACTCTATCACCATTTCAAGCCAAGACAAAAGTCCCTTGCAAACCATCAGAGATTGCTCTAAAGAGCAATACAAATGAGTAACTGTTACATTTAAATCAAGAATTTATGTACCGGCCAGCCACAAATACATACATAAAAATAAACAATTTATTTAGAGCATAGGGACAAAATTATTAATAATTAACTACTTAAGACTTTCCCTTCTATCTCCTCCAAGGATAGATGCTTTGCCCTTAGGGCAGCTATTAGACCCAGTCTTTTGTTTCCTGATTGGGATGGTAATAGGAAAGACTAGGTTGGTTACCATATTTTGAATCAAACTGGTATTTTGCCACAAGAAGGCTCATTTTATTAAAAACAAGCAAACAAAAAAACCCAGGGTTGATCATAAGAAAAAGCAATCCTGACTCATAGGAAGATCTGATAACTGGGCAGGACTGCTGTAAAAGTTATCAAAAGTTGCTGTACAGATGTAAAAGTTTTCAAGGTTGCTGAACTATAAAACACTCTTACACACTCATAAAGGTACTGCATTCTACTATTTTTGCAGATGTAATTCAGGTAAGGACATCAAGGTGAAATCTTCTTGGATTAGGATGGGTCCTAAATCTAATTAATGGTGTTCTTATAAGAGACTGAAAAGGACACACAGAGACACAGGGACAAAGGTCATGTGAAGATGAGATCAAAGACTGGAGTTGTGCTGCCACAATGAAGGAAGACTAGAGCTACCAGAAGCTGGAAGAGGTAAGGAAGTATTTTTCCCTAAATCCTTTTGAGAGAGTGTGACCCTGCTAACACTTTGATTTCAAACTTCTGGCCTCCAGAACTTTGACTGTAAGAGAATAAATTTCTATTGTTTTAAGCCAAAAAAAAAAAAAAAGCTATAGCATAAAAAAAAAAAAAAAAGAATATGGCTATTTTATGATCCACTCAAATGACTGCATCAGATGGTCAAATACTGCAAAAACCCATCCCAGTTTTTCCTAAAATCCATTATCAGAGAATTGTGATAACTACATGCAAAAGGGAAGCTGCACTGTTGTGCTAAATGCATGCATAATCACAGTGATATAACACAAATGATGTTGCAATCCATGCCATAATAATTCAAGTTAATATCTCACCCTTTGCTCTCACCCCCCACCCCTCATCTTCTCCCAATCTACTTAAAGGTACTAGAAAACAATCTCACTAGAAAACTTACCATCACCATGTAGTTTTATAAAATATGATCACTGTTTTGGGAGACATGGCCTACAAGGAAAGTTGAAGATCAGGTTTTCCAAGCAGTTGTTTTACTAGACTGAACTAGTCTAACCCCAAACAACAGAAGTATTAAAAAAAAAAAAACCTATCAATATTTATTATGCCAAAGTCAACCATCCAGACAATTAAATAGTATATTTAATACAACAAAAATCTTTTATAAACACAATGTTTTATTTTAAAATTCTATCTTCTTAAAAATTAATCAGTGTCTTGGTAACCACACCAACAAATTTATTGTTACAAGGGCAAGCATAATTCAGTGACAAAAGTATACATATAATTAAATCATGTTTTAATATGAAGAAGTAAAGAATTAAAATAGATTATTATTTTGATTTATTCAGAAATGATTCAAGTCAAACATTTCATTATCTATAGATTCATAACATTTTGTCCTCTACAGAATCAGAATGCTAAACAGAAAGCGATTCTGCACAATCATCCATAAAATGTATAAACATTCCTAATGCTTCCAGTTATTTCTGAAAAACTTAAAACAATGTCTAATACAATACCTAGTTGCTTCTAGTAGTCCTTAAGATTTTAGTTCTGTTCCTTGAATTATATTCCGAATCTTCTCAGCATCATTTTGTACAATTTTGTTAGATGGATCAATCTTAAGTGCAGCTTCATAATCCTGTAGGCCTATATTTATAATAGCAATGATGATCAATAAAATAAATATTTTATAAGTACTTGTCTTACTTAGACAATATATTTTAAAAATAAAAATAACCACTAAGAACATGGTTCAGAATAAGTACTAGGTTATAAACCAGATTCTCATCTTCACACATCTGATAATATCTCTATGAGATTACTGAATTTTTCAGTAATTTCAGGAATAATTATAATTTCACTCAGCGTTCAGTAAGAAGCACTTATTTGAAATTCTAGCACAAATAAGCTAACAGCCAAATCTCACTAAACTGTGAATAGACTCAATAAAATATACATGTGCAAAGGACATTTTTATCACTTCAGTAAAAAAGTAATAAATGGCATCTTATTTAGAAATTCTCAATTTTTAAAAATAATTTTTTTAGACTCAGCCCATACTTTATTTATTTTTTAGTTTGTTTGTTTGGTTTTTGGTGGTTGGCCAGTAGAGCGATCTGAACCCTTGACCCTGGTGTTATAACACTGTGCTCTAACCAACTGAGCTAACAGGGCCAGCACATCCATACTTTATATAATTCATATACTGAGACATAGCACGTATTTTTTTCTATAGTTATCACATCTACACAATCTTTGAGGAAAATTGGTTAAAAACGAAAGCAATATGAACTGCTTTTTAAAAATATGTAACTGAATCTCAATCTTTATCCAAAAAAAGCAGTAGTAATGTTATTTCTTTTGGTAGTAAGGAAAACTGATTTCTAGTTCCTCAAGTGCCATTGATTTGCTATGCCATTTTAGGCAAATCACTTAACTTCTCCAAGTGTTCATTTTCTTGTCTTTAAAATGAGGGGTCCTTAGAGCTGGCCCGTGGCTCACTCGGGAGAGTGTGGTGCTGATAACACCAAGGCCACGGGTTCGGATCCTATATAAGGATGGCCGGTTCGCTCACTGGCTGAGTGTGGTGCTGACAACACCAAGCCAAGGGTTAAGATCCCCTTACCGGTCATCTTGAAAAAAAAAAAAAAAAAAATGAGGGGTCCTTATGTCCTTTTGGTGACTGACCAGTACATGGATCAGAATCCTTGACTGTTGGGAAAATAGAATAGTTTAATCAGGCCCCCTCACCTTGTGTCTGGTTGGGTGTGGTGCAGCACATTCTTTGAAAGCAAGTTGTTTGTGGGTGGAGTTAGTGCGCATGGGTGGCACCACCACTTGGCTGGCATTGACCGCCTGTGTGTGGCCATGCTCTTGAACCTATGGCTCCAAGGACCTTTTTGCCAGTTACCTAGCTCAAAGACCTACGTATGAGGGGTCTGAGGATCCAGCCTGGTGTGAGGAGGGTTTGTGACCCAGTCTGGACAATGAGCTTGAGGGGTCTATGAGCTACAGACCAAGCCCTAGCTCGACATATACCTTTGTGTAACACCACACTCTAACCAACTGGCTAACCAGCTAGCCCTGATGCTATAATTGCTAAAGAATGCTTTACAATGTTTCATTCCTGATTTAATAATTTTTACCTTTATGAAGATGAGACATTTAAAAAAAGCATAGGGCAAATAAACCTAATTCAGATGCTCTGGTTAGAAAAATCTCCTAAAAATAGCAGAACCAAGTTTAAAAACAAAATCAAAAATAAAAAAAATGTATGGGCTGGAGTTCATTCCCTGGCAAGACATCATCAAAAAGAAGCCTTTAGGCCTTGATGAAGAGAATATGAATGAGCATCTGGGTAGGGAGGTATGGGAAGAGGAACGCTGAAGATAAACTCTGGCTACTATAAAATTTTGCCTTTGGGGTAACGTGAGTAACTGCAAATAATCCTTAAATATATTAAAAATGGGGAAAAAAAAGACGTGAGACCGGGAGGTGCATGGTGGAGGCTTGTCTTCGCTGTTTCTTGGTCTCAGTGGTTGTCAGAGGTGGGCATCTTTGACCAAGGAGCTGCTGGAGCTCCAGTGTGGACGGTGTTTGAGAGTATTGGGGTAGACCATGTACTGAATCCTCTTGTTAGAAGTGTATGGGTTTCGCTCTCTCTGGCTTCGTCTCGCCATGTGATCTGCTTGTAGCCACCGCCATGTTCAGCCACAAGTAGAAGAAGCCTGAGGCCCACGCCAGATGCAACTGTCCCAGAATCATTTAGAATCTGAAAGATTTAGCTCAACCTCAACTTCCGGCGGCAAGATGGCGGTCTGAAGGCAGTGGCAGTGGTGGAAACTCAAGACTTGGGGGCCCCAGGGACTGGAAGAAATCACAGTGCCTACTTGGAAAGAAGAAAAGGTAGCGACTGGCACCAGCCCAACCCCACAGCGGGCCCCTAGAAAGGTTGGAGCTGCCGCTGCTTGCAGTCGGTGACCACGCGACTCTGCGCCCGCCCGTGGAAGCAGCAGCGGCAGCAGCGGAGGAACCATTGGCAGCGGAGCCGCGGCAGTGGCAGCAGCGGAGGAACCAATGGCAGCAGCAGCAGCGGAGGAGCTGGCAGCAGAGACGCCCTCGACAGCAGCGGCAGCGGTGGTAGCGGCACCAGCAGTAGTGGCAGCAGCGGCGGCAGCGGAGGACCCGGCGACAGTGGCAGCTGTGGAGGAGCCGGCGCAGGCAGTGGCAGCGGTGGCGTAAGTGGCACTGGCGGTACTGGCGCCAGCGGCAGCAGCGGGGGAGGCGGGACCAGTGGTAGTGGCAGGAGCAGGGGAACCAGCGGCAGCGGAGCAGGCAGAAGCGGAGCCGGTGACAGCGGTGCCGGCAGCAGCAGCATGAGCGGCAGCAGCGGCAGGAGCGACACCCTGCAGTACCGCCCCGTCACCCAGCAGCCCAGCAGAATCCAAGCTGACCAGAGAGGTGGCTCCCCGGAGAGGCCCAAGACCCGAGGCAACCACACACGCAAGGCACTAGTGGCCAAATGAGTAGTCACTGAGGTAGCCATACCAAATTGGCAACCCCAGCAACATCTTAGTCAGACAATAGTGTCAAAACTGTGGACTGTGAAACCCCATGCCACAATGAATAAACATCCAAGAAAAGGTACCAGAAATACGAAAAATCAAGGAAGTACACCACCCAAAGATAATAAATCTCAAGCTCTAGAACCTATAGAACAAGAAGCCCTTGAAATGACTGACAAGGAATTTTGAGTGATAATTCTAAGGAAACTGAATGAGATACAAGAAAACTCAGCTAGGCATCATGATGAAACAAGGAAAAGTATACAGGACCTGAAAGAGGAAATGTACAAGGAAATCAATGTCCTGAAAAAAAATGTAGCAGAACTTGCCAAACTGAAGAAGTTATTCAGTGAAATAAAAAGCACAACGGAGAGTTTAACCAGCAGGCTTGTCAAAGTTGAAGAGAGAACCTCTGAACTTGAAGATGGGCTGTTTGAAATAACACAAGCAGACAAAAAGAAAGAAAAAAGAATCAAAGACATTGAAGAAAATCTGAGAGCGATATCAGACAACCTTAAGCGCTCAAATATCCGAGTCATGGGTATTGCAGAAGAGGAGGGAAAAGGAATAAATCAACACCTTTCAATAACAACTCTTAATGGAAAAGGCTTGAATTCCCCAATCAAAAGACACAGACTGGGTGACTGGATTAAAAAGGGGGACCCAACTATATGCTGCCTTCAAGAGACCCACTTCACCCATAAAGACTCACATAGACTAAGAGTGAAAGGATGCAAAAAAATTTACCATACAAACAGAAAACAAAACAAGCTGGAGTAGCTATTCTTATATCTGACAAAGTAGACATTAAACTAAAAACCATAAAAAGAGACAATGAGGGATAATACTTAATGATAAAAGGACTGATCCATCAAGGAGACATAACAATCATAAATATGTACGCACCCAAAGTTGGAGCAGCCAGATTTATAAAACAAACTCTATTAGACCTAAAGAAGGAAACAGACACTAATACCATAACAGCAGGGGACCTGAACACCCACTGTCAATATTGGACAGATCATCTAGGCAAAGAATCAGCAGAGAAACACAAGATCTAAACAATACTCTAGACCAATTGGACATGGCAGATATCTACAGAACATTCCATCCAACAATCTCAGAATATTCAGCCCACACACTTACTGCCATCTGATCTTTGACAAAGGCACCAAGCCTATTCACTGGAGAAGGGACTGCCTCTTCAGCAAATGGTGCTGGGATAACTGGATATCCATATGCAGGAGAATGAAACTAGAGCCATACCTTTCACTATACACTCAAGTCAACTCAAAATGGATTAAAGAATTAAATATACACCCTGCAACAATAAAACTTCTTAAAGAAAACATAGGAGAGATACTTCAGGAAATAGGACTGGACACAGACTTCATGAATACGACCCCAAAAGCACGGGCAACCAAAGGAAAAATAAACAAATGGGATTATATCAAACTAAAAAGCTTCTGCACAGCAAAAGAAACAATTAACAGAGTTCAAAGATAACCAACAGAGTGGGAGAAAATATTTGCAAAATATACATCTGACAAAGGATTAATATCCAGAATATACAAGGAACTCAAACAACTTTACAAGGAAAAAACAAGCAACCCAATTAAAAAATGGGCAAAAGAGCTAAGTAGGCATTTCTCTAAGGAAAATATGCAAATGGCCAACAGACATAGGAAAAAATGCTCAACATCACTCAGCATCTGGGAAATGCAAATCAAAACCACACTGAGATACCATCTAACCCCAGTTAGGATGGCTAAAATCCAAAAGACTCTGAACAATAAATGCTGGCAAGGTTGCGGAGAAAAAGGAACTCTCATACATTGTTGGTGGGACTGCAAAATGGTGCAGCTTCTATGGAAAATGGTATGGAGGTTCCTCAAACAATTGCAGATAGATCTGCCATATGACCCAGCTATCCCACTGCTGGGAATATACCCAGAGGAATGGAAATCATCAAGTCGAAGGTATACCTGTTCCCCAATGTTCATCGCAGCACTCTTTACGATAGCCAAGAGTTGGAACCAGCCCAAATGTCCATCATCAGATGAGTGGATACAGAAAATGTGGTACATCTACACAATGGAATACTACTCAGCTATAAAAAAGAATGAAATACTGCCATTTGCAACAACATGGATGGACCTTGAGAGAATTATATTAAGTGAAACAAGTCAGGCACAGAAAGAGAAATACCACATGTTTTCACTTATCGGTGGGAGCTAAAAATAAATAAATAAATTCACACACACAGAAAAAAACCGGGGTGGGGAGCGGGAAGAAGACATAACAACTACAATTCCTTGAAGTTGATATGACAAGCAAACAGAAAGGACATTGTTGGGTGGGAGGGGGGACAGGGAGGAGGGAGGGGGGGTTTCGGTAATGGGCCACAATAATCAACCACATTGTATATCGACAAAATAAAATTTTTTAAAAAAATGCTAAAAATAAAAAATAAATAAAAATGAAAAAAGAAAAGTAAATGCTACAGTTTCTATACACATGGGGCTGAATTACGGACCTTAGTATGGTCTTACAAATATAAGTGACATTCATGTATTGTGTTAGATCAGTTACTTTTGAGCTTATATGTATAGATAGATAGATAGATAGGGTATGACCAAAGCGCTCATTTAAAAATTTCCATTATAGGGCTGGCCACTTAGCCCCATTGGTTAGAGTATAGTACTGATAACACTAAGGTGCAGCGTTTGATCCCTGTGCTGGCCAGCCACCACAAAAAAAAAAAATTTCCATTATATCTCAAGTGAATCACTTATATTCTTTATCACATATCTTTCTGTAGAAAAGCTGTCTGATAATATAGCATTTTCATAGGCCTAAACTTGTTCACACCTTGCTATAACTCCCTTCTACAATGAATTTCTAAAATATAATTTCAAAATCATTTTTTATTTTGTCAGATACATTGCAAAGAATAAATTCAATGCTAAAAACATAAAATAATGGAGCCCTAAAAAGTTATGATCTTAGATAATCCCAACTGAATCTTTTTTCAGGGTTTAACTTGAAACTTAGAACATTTCTATCAACTGCTTACCTTCTACATACAATTCTAGTTGACAGAATGCTGTTCCACGTCGTAGATGTGCCTTCATTCTTGCATTAGCATTGTCTGCAACAGGTGGTGTCAATAGTTCCAGCGCCTTTCAAAAAATATAAATAATTAATAAACACATATATACATACATAATTAATAAGACATAAATTTCTAATTTAAACGAGCAAAAACATGGTAAAAATTCTAAACAATCCTTAAGCCCTCACCCACCTAAATTTTTGGCTTACTTAGCTGGTACAGGAATTTATTAAATACATGTATTTATGTTGAACAAGTTAATGAATTGTTCAATTGTTCGCATAAGTGATTCAAATCCCCTCCCCCCAAGGTATGACTTGGCTTATCATTTGAAATCTCTACAGCTTTACCTTTACTAGCAACAATCATTAAATAGACTTTGTGGTCTTTTATATTTAGATTGGGTGATTCAGTTTATTCATTCAATAAATGTTTGTGCACAAAAATTGTACTAGACAAAGGAAAACTGTATCATAAAAAGATTATGAGATCAAACTGTGAGGACTTGGTTGTTTCCTCCGTATTCTCAATCTCAAGGAGCCACATAAATTTTGCCATGATATTCCATTAAAACAAGTTACCTTGACATGGAAAAAAGAGAAAAAGCTGTAGAAGTTTAAAACATTCACATGAAATATTAGTAATGGAAATTACAATATACTAAAAGACCCTGAAAATGGGAAAATGATTATAGAGATATCCTTTACTGTGCGAGTGGTACAGATAACAATGGAAAATCAAGTGTTTTTTCTTCTACCTTGCATTAAGCCTACAAAACTTTGTTAAGAAAAAGGGTGAGTACAATTGACAACCATTTATTAATTTCCTTGAGAACTTCAACTGATGTACCAAAGCAAGAGTAATAGTTAATAGGGGATTGCTAATCAACTCGAAGTGTCAAAAAACACGAGTTCCTGTCCATTAAAAAAAAAAAAAGCAAGAGTAATAGTTAATAGGGGATTGCTAATCAACTCGAAGTGTCAAAAAACACGAGTTCCTGTCCATTTAAAAAAAAAAATCGTTAAAAAGACGTAATAAGATTTTTTTTTTCTTTCTTGGCTAGCCAGTATGGGGATCCAAACCTTTGACTTTGGTGGTGTTCTTAGCACCACATTGTGCCAAATGATCTGACCGGCCAGCCCCCTTGAGTTCCTTGTCCATTAAAAAAAGAAAATCAATAAAAAGATGTAATAAAGAAGTTATTTCTTAAAATCCTTTCATCTCAATTTAAATTTAACAGAAAAAAAGAGCATCATTTAAACCAATAAAAACAATTTTAAAGCACTATAAATAAATAAATAAATACATTCATACATACATATGTACCTTAGAAGAATCTTCGATGGCCTTGTGTAAGTTTTTCAGTTTTAGGTGGCAAGCAGCCCGATTCAAATACAATAGTGGAATCTTATTATTTAGTCTTATGGCTAAGTTGTATGCATTAATAGCTGCCAAATAGTTTTCTGTTGCAAACAATTTGCTAATGAGACAAAAACAGAAAAGGAAAACAATATAACATTGAAACAGAAACAGAAATAATATCTAATGATATTTGGCAGAGGGGATGGCTTACATCCTTTTGTATTCCCTGCAGAGTGGACATTATTGGCTGTACTGACTATCTCGCCTCCACATACAACAGCATGTAATTTTCATAGGACAGACCTCACCCCCACCTCCAAGGGTAGCTATCCGTAGGTTAAGCTAGTAGGCATATTTCGTCACCTTGCTACAATGATTGACTCAGGGAAGGGCTTGAGACCCAAATTGGTCTATTCAGAATGAAGCCTGTGCATGATATTAAAAGTTGTAAAAACTTCTCCCCTTGCTCGACGTGAATGAAGGAAGCACAAAGCTCAAGTTGTTGCTGATCATTTTTAATACCATGGGAGGAGCTAGTATTAAAATTAAGCAGATATTACAGAAGTGTGAAAGGAATAAAAAGGAAGAAAGAAACTGAGTCCTTCATGATACCGTTAAGCTGCTCTATCAAGCTTTACCTGAAATACAGAAGTCTTTAGCTTTTTGGTTACATAAGCCAATAAATTCCTTTTAGTATAAAGCCTGTTTGAATTGGGTTTTTTGGTTATTTGCAAACAAAACTATCCTAGTACATATACTCTTTCAGTTTAAATGTTCCAAAATTCTCTTCAAATAAAGCAATGTATGTGATTAAATTATTTATTTAAAATGTCAAGTTTCTTTTTTGTTTTTCATATGTAATTCCTACTTACAAATTTTTGAATAAATGCATAAACAGGAAAATAGAAAATATTTTGCCAACCATAGAAGTGCCATATAAATAACACTTTGTATTCATTTCCAGTTGATTACTTTGCTGCTCTAGAATATTAAACTCAATGACATCAAAAGTAGACCCATAAAGCAGCCAGTAAATTATAAGTAAAAGATAAGATGACACCATTATGACATCTAATTTAAGCTTAACTCAAGCTTAAAATAACTTGCACAAACTAGAAAAGCTAATTCTGTAGGAATGGTTTATATTTCTGAAATGCCTCATACCAGCTAGGATGTTTCTGACCACAAGTAACAAAACCCCAACACAAATTGGCTTAAACAAGTAAGGAAATAAATTATCTCACATTTAAAAAGTCCCAAAAGAAGAGGCTCCATGCCCAATATATAATATATAATCAGCAGCTTGAAAATTTTTTCAAGGCCTCAGTTTCCTTCCTTCTTCCCATTCTACTGTATTCAGCAGCAACTTCATCCTAGGGCTGGTCTTCCTCATGGTTATCCAAAGGTACTTCAAAAAGTTCATAGAAAAATAGAATTAAAAGATAATATGAATCTTTCCATAAACTTTTTAAGTACACTCATATTAGTTCAAGGTGCCATATAATATCTATTAGAAGAAAAGGTGACAATATCTTCTGGTATATGCTCCCTAAGAGCAAGAAAACCTTTCCCAGAAACCTCCTGCACCAAGGTCCAGGGTTTGATCCCTGTACCAGCTAGCTGCCAAAAAAAAAAAGAAGAAGAAGAACTGTGGGCTGTCTGGTGTTAGCTCACTTGGTTAGAAGGTGATGGTGCTGATAACACCAACGTCATGGGTTTGCATCCCAGTACCGGCTAGCCTCTTTCTCTCTCTCTCTGTCTCTGTCTCTCTCCCCTTCTCTCCTGCCCCCACAAAAAAATTAAAATTACTAAGGAGTAATTTCACTCCTATATATGGCTGTTTTGGAATGTTTTTAAAAATTCAAAAATGTGACCATCTTTCCATGTTAGTAATAAATACATTATTTTTAGAGTACTCTCTCTCATGTGCCAGGATTTCTGAAACCAATTTCCTCCTACTAAGGCACATTTTGGAGTTTTGTTTCTTAATTCTTTGCCTTTATAAATGACATTATAATAAACATTTTTGTACCTACAAGGGGTCTTCAAAAAGTTCATGGAAAGATTTGTATTAACTTTTAATTCTATTTTTCCATGAACTTTTTGAAGTACCCTCATATATCTTTTTAAAAAAATACAATTAAAACAGTCCTGATTTGTTAAAATCAATCAGAATTTATCCCTGGACTTGTGATCGGGTCACCATCCTAAATCACATGGGGAGGTATGCACACCTGAACAAAACAGGGGCTCAGCCAATACGGATAAAGGGGGAGAATAAATATTGGCTAGGTAACCCTACGGTGTTTACTACAAACCTTGTTTTTTTAATTGTGGTAAAATATATATAACAACATTTGCTCTTTTAATCATTTTTAAGCATTCAGTTCAGTGGTATTCAGACATTTACATTGTTGCGCAACTATCACCACCATCCATCAACTATCACCACCATCCATCAACTATCAATCACCACCATCCATCAACTATCAATCACCACCATCCATCAACTATCACCACCATCCATCAACTATCACCACCATCCATCAACTATCAATCACCACCATCCATCAACTATCAATCACCACCATCCATCAACTATCAATCACCACCATCCATCAGCTATCACCACCATCCATCAGCTATCACCACCATCCATCAGCTATCACCACCATCCATCAGCTATCACCACCATCCATCAGCTATCACCATCATCCATCAACTATCAATCACCACCATCCATCAGCTATCACCACCATCCATCAGCTATCACCACCATCCATCAACTATCAATCACCACCATCCATCAACTATCAATCACCACCATCCATCAACTATCAATCACCACCATCCATCAACTATCACCACCACCATCCATCAGCTATCACCACCATCCATCAGCTATCACCACCATCCATCAGCTATCACCACCATCCATCAGCTATCACCACCATCCATCAGCTATCACCACCATCCATCAGCTATCACCACCATCCATCAACTATCACCACCATCCATCTCTAGAACTTCTTCATCTTCCCAAACAACTTCCCAATTCTATTTTCTGTCTCTATGAATTTGACTACTCTGGGTACCTCATATAAGTGGAATCATATAATATTTGTCCCTTTGTGACTGGCTCATTTCACTTAGCATAATGTCTTTAAGGTTCGTCCAAACTGTAGCATGTGACAGGTTTTCCTTCCTTTTTAAGGCTGAATACTATTCCATTGAATATATGTACCACATTTTGTTTATCCATTCATCCATCAATAGACACTTGGGTTGCTTATACCTTTTGGCTATTGTGAATGCTGCTGCTGTGAACATGGGTGTACAAATATCTGCTTGTGTCCTTGCTTTTAATTCTTTTAGGTATATACCCAGAAGTGGAATTGCTGTATCCCATGGCAATTCTATTTTTAATTTTTTTTTTTTTTTTTTTGGTGGCTGGCCTGTTTGGGATCTCAGCCCTTGACCTTGGTGTTATAACATCATGCTCTAACCAACTGAGCTAACTGGCTAGCCCTCTATTTTTAATTTTTTGAGGAAACACCATACTGTTTTCCACAGTGCTGTACCATTTTACATTCCTACCAGCAGTGCACAAGCGTTCCAATTTCTCCACATCCTCACCAATACTTGTTATTTTTATTTGTTTTATAATAACCATCCTAATAGGTGTGAAGTGGTAACTCACTGTGGTTTTGATTTGTATTTCCTGAATTAGTGAATGCTGAGCATCTTTTCATGTTTACTGATCATTTGTATATCTTCTTTGGAGAAATGCCTATTTCTGTCCTTTTCCCATTTTTTAAAATCAGGCTGCTTTGGGTTTTTTTTTTTTGTTTGTTTGTTTTTAAAAGATGACCGGTAAGGGGATCTCAACCCTTGACTTGGTGTTGTCAGCACCACACTCACCCAGTGAGCGAACCGGCCATCCCTATGTAGGATCTGAACCCGGGGCCTTGGTGTTCTCTGCACCACACTCTCCTGAGTGAGCCACGGGCCGGCCCAGGCTGCTTGTTTTTGTTGTTGATTTGTAGGAGTTCCTTATATATGTTCTGGATATTAACTTTTTATCAGGTATATGATTTGCAGATATTTCCTCCATTCTGTGGGTTGCCTTTTCACTCTGTTCATAGTGTCCTTGATGCACAAAAATTTTTAATTTTGATGTAGTCCAACTTACCTATTTTTTCTTTTGTTGCCTGTGCTTTACATTTCATTTCCAAGAAATATTGCCAAATCCAATGTCATGAGGCACCCTGTGTTTTCTTCTAAGAGTTTTATAATTTTAGCTCTTACACATTTACGTCTCTGACCCATTCTGAGTTAATTTTTGTATATGTTGTTAGGTAAGGATCCAACTTCATTATTTTGCATGTGGATATCCAGTTTTCCTAATACCATTTGTTGAAAAGAGTTTCCTTTCTCCATTGAATGGTATTGGCACCCTTGTTGCAAATCATTTAACCATATATGCCAGGGTTTATTTCTGGGTTATCTATTCCATTGGTCTATATGTCAGTAGAAAGCTTATATTAACATATACATTTTAAGAACATTTCCATTTTTCATCTTCAATATAAGTTTACAGTTGTATAATGGAACAGAAAAGCTCTCCTAGGAAGAAGGTCTTACAATGATCAGTATGAAAGAATCATTGTAGGAGGCATAGAAGCAGAAAATATACAGTATTTAACATTTAAATGTATATTAAAAAATAAATCAAAATGAACATTACACTCCTTAAAGTTCAATACCATTACAAGCATGCAAAATTTACTTAATGAATTTCAGAACAATTCTGAACTCAGAAACAGCAGAAGTTCAAAAAGAAAGGGAAAAAAATTAAACCTCTCTCTAAAGGTCAGTAGCCTTTGACATCAAATTTAAGCAGAGAAGCTACTGAATCATTAAGTCTCCCTGATGCTCCAAATAAGGCAATGTCAGCAAAAAGAGTTATGCTAAAGTACTCATTCATTCAACACATACTGAGTGCTTATTGTACTAAGCATATAGTGTGAACAAAATGATGGGCAATAGCAAACACTCCTGTCATTTTATTATGACTGACTGGTTTGCCTTTGAAAAGAAACATTCTGATTGGCAATGGCCAATAAAGCCAAACATATTATACAAGAATTGAGCATGGCAGAAGCAACAAGAGGCAGGAAGGCTGAGAAAGAAGCAATGTGGAGAGAAGAAAAAGGGGCAAAACAGACTTATGAGAGACATCAGAAGTAGTGGAGTTCAGATACAGCAATGGGGGCAGAGAGCAGTACATATTCCAACAGAAGACAGAACAGCTCTGCTTGTGGGCAATAGAAAGGAACTCTAACAGTTACCTGCCCCTCAAAGGACTCTGAACGTCCTTGTCTCTTTTAGTATCTAGTGTAGGTAGAAAACAATCTTGTGTATTTTGAGAGTAAGGCTAAGCACAATTTAGCACTTAGAATGGAAGAAGGAAAAGTATACTGCATACTAAAAAAAACGACAAGTTAGGCCATAATTGCTACCGTACTTGTTAACTGTCAGGGTTCTTCAGAGAAAAAGAACATACGTAGACATATAGAACAAAATTTATTATGAAAGATTGACTCATGCAATCACAGAAGCTAAGAAGTCCCACAATCTACCATCTGCAAACTGGTGGCCTGAGAAAGCCAGTGGGGTGGTTCCAATCCAAGCCCAAAGGCCTGAGAACTAGGAGAGCCAATACTGTAAATCCCGTCTGAAGGCCCGAGAATCAGAAGCACTGACGTCCAAGGGCAGGAAATGCATGTCTCAGTTCAAGAAGAGAGTGATTTTGCCCTTCCTCCACCTTTTTATTCTATTTGGGCTCTCAACAGACTGGATGATGCCTACCCACATTGTTGAGGGCAATCTTCCTTATTCAGACTATTGATTCAAATTTAATCTTTTCTGGAATTACACAGACACACCCACAAATAATATTTTACCAGCTATCTGGGTATCCCTTAGCCAGTCAAATTGACACATAAATTTAACCATCATAGTACTTACAACAGAATATTATGAGCTATAAAATACAAACAAACAACTGTACAAAATTATGATTGTATCAAAGAAATCATCTTATGATATGGATTCTAAATTTCAAGTCAGGCAGAAAGCTAGCAACATAAGAAAACTGTTGTATTTCCATAATCCAAGTTTATTTAAATGCAGCAGATCAAGGCATATTTGGCAGACCTGTCCTGAAAATACAAGGTGCAAGGACTGGAAGACATGGATTTTCTATTTTCCTGTATGTCTTATGTCAGAGGCACTGACAGCTTTATTTGGAACTACATTTTCAAAGATGTCTGTATAGCAAACAGCCTTGGAAGACAAAGGTAGTGTCTCCTTATGGGGTAAAGGACAAATTTGTTTGCTGCTCAGTACAATAATTTCTCTTTGTGGGGCAAAGGTTGGCAGGTTTGCTTGCCACTCTCATAAAAAATTATGTTCCTTAGGGGGCTGACTGGTGGCTCACTTGGGAGAGTGTGGTGCTGATAACACCAGTGTCGAGGGTTAGGATCACCGTACCGGTTAGCCGCTTAAAAAATTTTTTTTGTTCCTTAAGCTTGGCCTTCCTCTGCTGTGGCACAAACATACTGTGTATACAGCATTCACCTGAGCCCACCTCTGCATTGGCCCCATAGGACTTGAGGGGCAAAGGAAACCAACATAAAGCTCATGCTGCTTGGTGTACTTTGAGTAATAAAGTCCTTTGTCTCTGACCCATGAATCTCCTGTGTTCTGCAAGCAGACATGAAACTGTGGTAGGCTTCTCCTTCATTGTTCTTGCCAGGGCATAAACCCAAGCCTGAGCATTGGAAAGAAATTCAACTCGGCAAGTAGAACTATGTACTGTGTTGGGAGAAGATTATAACAGATGGTTAACAATCAGCATTAAAAGTCCACCATTAAAGTAAAAGAACATCCAGACAAGCAGATGGAATCCAGCTATGAAAACTCAGGGACCTGGGGCATGGAGAAGGGGACTGGACCTCTCTCCCACAACCAGACACACCAAGCCAAAACCTCGGGGCCAGCCCAGGTACTTGGGGCATGGAGAAGGGGACCAGACTACCCTCCCACAACCAGGCACACCAAGCCAGTGCCTTGGGTCCCGCCCAGTGACCTGAGGCATGGAGCCAGGAACTGGACCCTCTTCGCACAACAAGGCACAGCATGCCAGCACCTCGGGGCCCACCCAGGGACCCGAGGCAAGAAGAAGGGGACTGGACCTCTCTCCTACAACCAGGCACACTGCACCAGCACCTTGGGGCCCGCCCAGGGACCCAAGGTATGGAGAAGGAGACCAGACCTCTCTCCCACAACCAGGCACACCACACCAGCAGCTCAGGGCCTGCCTGGGGACCTGAGGCATGTAGAAGGGGACTGGACCTCTCTCCCACAACCAGGCATACCAAGCCAGTGCCTCAGGTCCTGCCTGGGGACCTGAGGTATGGGGCTGGGGACTGGACCCTCCTCCCACACCAGGCACAAAACATCAGCACCTCGGGGCCCACCTGGGCACCCGAGGCATGGAGAGGGGGACCGGACCCTTGTCCCACAACCAGGCACATGGCTCCAGCGCCTTGGAGCCTGCCTAGAGACCTGGGGCATGGAGAAGGGGACCAGACTGCCCTCCCTCAACCAGGCACACTGCGCCAGCACCTCAGGGCTGGACCAGGGACCTGGGGCATGGAGAAGGGGACCAGGCCCCTCTCCTTCAACCAGGCACACCAAGCCAGCTCCTTGGTAAATGTCTAGTCTGGTGACCTGAGGCATGGAGAAGGGGACCGGCCACCCCTTCCACAACCAGGCACATGGCGCCAGTGCCTTGGGGCCTGCCCAGGGGCCAGAGGCATGGAGAAGGGGACCAAACACACCCCACAACCAGGTATACCACCAGTGCCAAGGAGCATACCGAAAACATCACCTCCATGTGGGTGGCCCACCACAGCCACCACAATAACCATGGCTGCTGCAAAAGCGTCTAGACGCCACAACCACCACACAGATGGTCCGCCAACCACTGGAGTGCATTCACACAAGAAGAGTCACCAGCAGGGACAAAGAAAAAAAGAGGATGTCCATTTCCACAAAGCCCATTTCAGAGTGACAGAGGAAGCATCTGCTCTATGATAATATTGAGGGACCTGATCACACTTCTCAGCATTGGACAGATCATCTAGGCAACAAATTAACAGAGTAACCATTATTCTTTCAGAAGGAAAGAAGAAATCTAGGGCTATTAGAGGGGAGAGGGGGAGTGAGAGGGGGATGGGGAGAGATTGGAGCAGGGGTATAAAGAATAACTATGATTTATAACAATATATATGCTAGTAATATTGATTTAATCAACATATCTCAATGTTCAACCCCAAAAATATGTATAATCAATTTTGAGTCAATAAATAAAATTTTAAAAAATAAAATTAAAAAAAAAGAAACAGCAAACATACAGAAATTTAGGCTAGTACAAGTTGGTACTAGGGAAGTCTGTCAGTAAGTCACAGGCTCTTATATACTAAGCTGGGGTTCAGAAGCATAATTAACTGTGGTGGCAAGAGGAAAAGCAAAAGCAAAGCAGATCTTCAGTTGTAAAAGGACTGGGGTATTAGGCAGGCTACAAAGCCTGGCACTTAGGCAGAGAGAATAAATAAAAAGAAAGTTCAGACACTAGAATTAGGGTAGAAGGTGATTTTATGTAACAACAGTAATATAATGCTGGGTGCTAGATTGTAGGGTTATGTATCCTTAATTCTCTCTTATCTCACATTAAAATTTGCTTTAGAGAGTGAGGTATGCAGATGGCCTTCAAGTGGCCCCACTGTGGGGAAAGAAAGAGAGTTTAAGTCTAGGGTCAAGATAGGACTTAGTTTAAAATCATGCACAAAGTAATGTCAAAGGGACAGAACAATGGTCCTTTTACCTTATATAATTACAAGTGTCTGGAAGGGTAGTTATTAAAGTATTTACAGATTCTGAGTCATGTAAAGCTGTTAAATAACATAACATCATGTACATATCTAAATTAGAACACCTAGACTCAGTTTTTTATGTGAAGTGTTCTCAGTAAAAATCTATCTGGTACAACATTAATTGGAAAAGGTAAAATGCTTTCATGAGCAAATAAAATTATCTAAGCTACATGTATGTTTCTGAAAGGTAAACTTAGCATTTAAAACTAAGACACAGCAGTAGAAAGCTAGGTAAAGAAAATGAAAACATTCTGTGGCTCTTTCTAAGAACCCATTTTTGAGTAGAAATAGTTCCCTAAACAATTTTTCCAAGCTACTGCTCTTTTGAAAGGCTTGCTCATTTGTATCCTTTTGTGAAACAAGTGTCCCATTGGTTTAAACACAATACAGACAGTTGCACCATTTTTGCCTGTGTAAATGTAGAAGGCTACCACAAAACAAAGACTCTGAAGATGAAAAAATTACATCCTTTGGCTTTAAATTCAACACATTGCTTCTCAGTTGGTTCTGTTATATCTTTTTCTATCTTTTATGCTACATTACTTTGCTAGAGAGGAGACATTTCTTTCTAAGAATTATATCTTTCTTTTTATCCATTTGTACTTGGCACTATGATTAACTGTGCTCTGCTCTGTTCCTGTAGGTGTCATTAGTAACTAAGTTTCCCTCCATCTCTCCTAATTTTCAACTCTCTTCCTCTCCTTTTATTTTGTTTCTCTTTTTCTACCTAATTGGAGGTAGTAAGACAAAATGATACCCAAACACTAAAGTAATTACAATCTACCAGTTACACCTGACTGCTGCAAAGTACGCTTTTGTACCAGTGCTGCCAATACTTTGCTTTTGCCTGAAGTCAATAACACACACTCACACACACACTCTAGTGTTTTGCTGTACTTGCCAGTCAAAACTTCAACCCTGGCTCAATGATCTCATCTACCCTTTCCACTCTTAAATCCAAATCACATCAATAGTATATCAGAAATAAGACCAAACCAAACAGTGCCTTGGACCTTTAGCCAGTCCCAGCACCATAATACATTGTGCCAAAGAACTTGCTAACCATGGCCATCAATCTTGTTATCCTTGGCACTGATTAAAAAGCAAGCTTTTCCATTATCCTCATGTCAAAGTCCCTATTTGCTGGCCATTCCTCATCCCCCTATACCACTTTGCACTTTCTCACTCCTGTTTCTGCCACAACTGACTGAACCTCCCAATCCTTTCCTACCCCTCAACTTTTCCATAAAATGTTTTCTATATATTTTGTGGGGGGCTTTTGGGGGGGGGCATTGGGTGGAGAGCGCCTGTCCAATACAGGGATTAGAACTTTCGACTTTGTTTTAAAAGGCTGCACTCTAACCAACTGAGCTAACTGACCAGCCACAAAATGCTTTCTAAAATTAACCTGGCTCTGCTCTGAGGGCAGTGCTATTTCTACCACCCTCTCAACTGAGGCCCCCCATTTCCTGCATCAGGCAGCTAGGACTGCAGCAATTTGCATTCTCCAAGGCTCACTTCTGCTAGTTCCAAGCTGTGACTCTTCTTTTGTGTAAAAGTCATCATCCTTTGGGACTCATGACATTTTACCCTGTAGCCTTCTAGTAACTGTCATCAACTGGCTTTTTTAAAAATGCTCTTCTTTTATTCATTGAGGGCTTTGAAACCTGGCTCCCAGAATCTGTCTCTATCTCAACTTCTGCCATCATTCCAAGAGATTTTAAGGTTTGTGTATCAATTTACCTTGAAATACTTGAAATTCCTTAATTCAATCATCTTCCCTTAAACTCTATTTTTGCTACCTATACCCAGGGCTACACCCTGGACTTTGTCGTCACCTAGAACTGCACTACCTCAGAAATATCAAACTGGATTCCAGCCACTGACGAGAACTTTCTGTTCTGCCAGCTCTCTCTTTACAGTGGTTTCTACCTCATTAATTGCTCCATTTTCTCTTAGTCCACTGGGCCCCTCATGGCATTTCTCCCTTTCTAACCCAGCCTGAACATCATGGCTGATTATCAGAGCTACTTTTTCATGAGCAATTACTGGTCCCTTGCGCTGTTAGTCTTTTACTGTACTTGTCAGTCCTGTACTCCAGCCCTGGTTCAATGATCTAATCTGCCCTTTCTACTCCTAAATACAAAAGACTAAACACCATATAAGTCACACAGCTGTGCTGACTGGCATCTCTATGAATTCCTGTTCTCTAACCTAGCAGGGCCCTCTGCAGTACCCAGTAATCAATTCTCTTTGTTGTTAGAAGCTCATCTAGATCCACACTTGTCTTTACTTTCTTTCCTCCAATCTCAGAAAATGAGGTATCTTTGTCTATCACAAGTTAATCTGTCAACATTTTCTAGAGCAAAGTAAGCAATCCAACAGGACAGCACAGTAAGCTAAGCATACTTAGGCACTCTCAGGCTGCAAGGAGGAGTAATTCAGATCCATACCACTTGGGCTGCCTTCCCTAGGGCTAACCAAAAGGAACAAGAGGACAGGAAATGTATTTGATTCATCTGTGAAAGGAGTACAGCAGTGATTAGAATATAAACTTTGCAATCATATTGACCTAGGATTGAATCTTGGTTCTACTTATGAAATACCACCTTAAACTCCCTAGCCCCATTTCCATGTTTACAAAATGGGGATAAAGATAATAATACCCAACTAGTCAGGTTATTGTTTGTGGTAGCTGGCCAGTAAGGGGATCTGAACCTGTGACTTTGAGAGCACGACACTCTTCCAAATTACTAGCCAGCCCCCATGTTATTATGGGAATTAAATGAGCTATTTTGTGCAAAGCTTCTACTTTCTCAGTAAGCATTAGTTACATGAGTGCGAAAGCAGTGGGTCCTACCCAACTATAGTTGTAAGGATTTAATGAGTTAGTATAATGAAGGCTTTTGTGAACTATCACAAGCTACTAACATATTGACTGTGATAAGCAAGTGTAATTAAAGAAATGATTTAGAGTGGTTACAGCTGGGAGACAGGGTAGACATGAGGCCAGTTGACTAGGTAAAAACCAAGGGGGACTTTCATGTAATATGCACTGTGTGAATTTTTTCGAAAGGAATTTTTTTATATTATAAAATTAATTCAACTTTCAAAAAAGAGAAAAACCAAAACCAAAATCAAAACAAGCCATCCACCCTTGGTCTTGACCCAATTTTCTCCACTCTTCTTAGAGACATTTCAATCACCTCTTCTCTCTCCTGTCTCCAAATCTATTCAAACCTTTTCTATTCTTAAAGAACCAACCAAACTTCCTTTTTGTTGTTGTTGTTGTTGTTGTTGACTGGCTAGTATGGGGATCTGAACCCTTGACCTTGGTGTTATAACACTGTGCTCTAACCAACTAAGCTAGCCAGCCAGCCCTCCTTTTTCCATAAAATTTCTACTCCATTGGCTTCTGGAAGTATTTTTGTGTGTTCCTTTGTTTCACCAGTCTTTTAAATGCTGGTAGCTCACAGGATTTTATCCTCAGCCCACTACTCTACTGAGTCTAACACTCTTTTTGGATATCTCACCTACTCTTATAAATTTATCTACTATGTAAATGCTGATAACCCAAAAAATGTATCTACAGTGCTGGCCTCTCCCTGTAGTTTCAAGCTTGCTCTACACTGTCACCCAGATTGGAACTCTCAGAGACATCTCAAACTCAACATATTCAAAACTAAACTTACTTGCATTTCCTCCTAACTAGCCCCTATTCTAGTATTCTCTAATGCAGTTGGTGGCATCACATAATCATTTAGACAAGAAACCTGGAAGTCACCCACACCTACTACTTCTCTCTCTCACTTGCCAACAATTGATCAAGAAGTTCTGTCTATTTTACCTCCTAAATATTTCTCAAATTACCCCCCCTCTATTAACAATGCCATAATTCAAGGCCTTTACTTAGGCTTCTGCAACAAATTTTTCCTCACATTACAGGACAAATCTAAGAATCTTAACAGACTACACAAGGTCCCTGTCTATTTTTCTAGGTTTACTGGTCATCACTCTGGGCTTCAGATTTTATGTTTTAACAAAGAATAAACTATCTATACTTCCTGACCTACACCACACTATTTCTTGTCTCTGAGCTTTTGCTCATATTGTCACCTCTGCCTGAAATGAATGCCTTTCTGTCTATTGCTCCTTAAACTCCTTCCTATCATAGAGGAGCTCAAGTAGTAATTTCTCTATAAAGCTTTTCCTAAGCCTCTTTCCTCCCTTTAAAGCTAGGTGCTCCTCTTCTGTACTTTCATATGACCTTGTTCTTATTTATGTTACTGTACTTCCCACACAGTGTTGTAAGTATTTGTGTATGTACCTCTCTTCCTTATCTCTGTAGTTCAGTGCCTATCATATAGTCTGGCAAATAGCTAGCAATCAATAGATATTTATTTATTTTTATTTTTATTTATTTATTTTTTAAAGATGACCGGTAAGGAGATCTCAACCCTTGGCCTGGTGTTGTCAGCACCACGCTCACCCAGTGAGCTAACCGGCCATCCCTATATAGGGATCTGAACCTGCGGCCTTGGTGTTATCAGCACCGCACTCTCCCGAGTGAGCCACGGGCCGGCCCTATTAGATATTTATTTTTTTAATGGTTGAATAGATGGAGAAGAAGAAAGGAAAGAAGGAAGGAGAGAGAAAAGAAGAAAGATCATATATGATTTTACTGTTGACAATAAGAAGAACCAACTTGTCAGCCCCAGGCTTCTGACCTTCAGAAAAATTGCCAACTCCAGCTAACCTCCACAAATCAATCCCTGATGTTGTAACAAAGAGGAGAAAAGACCAAGAAAGAGCAGAAAGAGGATGAGAAAAGAAAAATATAGAATTTGTGGTAGACAGATAATGGCCTCCTCACAGATGTCCACATCCTAACCCCTGAACCAATTAATATCTTACCCCTAACATGGCAAAAAAGACTTTGCAGATATGAATAAATTAAAGATCTTGATATGGAGAGATTATGCTGAATTAGCAGGTATAATCATAAGAGTTCTTATAAAAGAAAAAGGGAAGCAGGAGAGTCACAGAAGAAGAAGTGACTATGGAAGCAGAGGTCAGGGTGATGCTATTGGTACCTGGGGGCCACAAGCCAAGCAGCCTAGAAGCTGGAAATGCAAGGAAACAGATTTTCCCCTATAGCCTCTAGAAGGAACGCAATTAACACCTTGATTTTAGCCCAGTGAAACCCATTTTGGACTTCTGACCTCCAGAACTGTAAGATAATAAATTTGTGTTCTTTTAAGCCACTCAGTTTGAGATAGTTTGTTACAGAAGCAACAGGAAAATAACACAGAAGGGTATACAATAAGATATAATAAATAATATCTACAGCTGCCTCAAAATATGAGCTCAAATTGCCACTCAGAATGTACCAGAATTCACTGTAATTGTATTAAAATATTCACATACAGAGCTATATATAAATAAATAAAATGATTGCCTGGATGTAAAATGATAATTTATTAATATATGAGGTAATTTGATGATTTTTTTTTTTTTAGCCTTCCATTTCCAGGGAATTTGGTAATCTTTTAGAAATGAATATAATATGAACAATCAAAAAAGCTCTGGTTTTTAATAAAAAACCTGTTTTTAAGGGAGATACCTGAAAGGATTTATGTTAAATGTATAAGTGATTTTAAAAAGGACTTTAATAAGCATTCCAAAAGGTGGTATTTTTAATTTTTATGACATTTCAATATAATAACAAATAATAAGAGCCTTATTTAATTGTTATATTATCTGACTTTTTAAATATGGAGACCCCGCCTATCTAATTTGCTTATTTGTGTTATCTCTCCCCAACAACAAACACACATATAAACACGTAGGTCAAAATATCTAGATAATGTGCTAAGTACTAATGTCTACATACTTTATAAATCTAATGGCCTGAGTTCAAATAACTTACTTTCCCTTGTCCTTCAACCATTCTGGGTTCTTTTCTTCTTCTTTTAAGTCACAAAGTTCAGGAATATCAGTATTCGTTGCTCTTCGTGCCTCTGCTTGTTTATGTAGCCACTGAAATGAGAATAGTCTTATGAAGGACACAAAGGCCTTATTTTTATTAACAGCTACTTTTAGATTTCCCATCTTCCTCCAGTGGATAGAAATATTATTATAAACTGAATGTTTGTGCCCCCCCACCCCAAATTCTTATGTTGAAGCCTTAGTGTGATGATATTTGGAGGTAGGACCTCTTTGGGAGGCAATTAGGTTTAATTTAGGTTTAAATTAGGTCACGAGGGTAGAGCCCCCATGATGGGATTAGCATCCTCATAAGAAGAGAAAGAGATCAGAGCTCTAGCTCCCTTCCCAACCCATGCCCACCCACCACCCCCTCTATGTGGCCACCTGCAAGACAGGATCCCCCACCAAGAATCTAACCATGCTGGCACCCAATCTTGAACTTCCCAGCCTCAGAACTGTGAGACATGAATGTTCATTGTTAAGCCACGCAGTCTACGGTATTTTATTTAAAGTATCCTGAGCAGATTAATGCACTTTTTGGTTACGGTGATTTTAAACTCCCAGTATTTATTTATAAAATTTTAAACTTTTTTTTTAAACCTCACTAGCTGGTTGAGATCAAATAGGTAAAAGTTTCTAGTGCAAATCTCATCCCCTCTGTGAGTTCATGGGATTATTTCACCTTTCTTGTTTATAACATATATTTTTCCATACGAGAAAACATACAAATGATATTTAAATAATTATAATTGTATAATTATATAAACAATTTTATAAATAAAATATAGAAATATATATTATTTAATGTTAAAAAGTTGATATTTATAAATTGTCATTGTGTCTTAAAGATCTTCAGTTATTTCTCCAACTGTTCAATTGAGAGAGGCATCAATTCACACCTTGCAGTAAAAAAATTCAGTTCTTAGTGCTTATGTAACTAAAGATACAATATTTGAAATCCAGGGCTCAGAAATATATAAAAGAATGAAAGGTAATAATTCTAAAGTGTTGCCTTAGAAAAACCTGTTATTAATTATAGTTATAATAATGTATTCATAATTTCCAAATCTCTTCTTTCCAAAACACATATTAGGATGGCCGGTTAGCTCCCCTGGGAGAGCGTGGTGCTAGTAACCACTGGTTCAGATCCCCATACTGGACAGCCAACAAGAACAAGAACAAAAACCAAAAAACAAAAAAACCACACATACTAACCCAAAGTTTATAAATCTATTATAGAAAGTTATATACTTGATAAAATAAATGGCAAGTGCAACAGTTTATCTCTTGGAATAAGCAACAATACCATGTATTAAAACAGTGTTCTCTCATCAATATTCTAGAACAAAAAAATCTATAAAATATATTTCCTCACAAAGAAATATTAAAATATATTCATGAAGTAATATCTTCAGTGTAATAAATACTTAAGACAATTCAGAACCAGTACTAGTTTCAACAGATGAAATAAAAATAAAGCATTTTCATTTGTGGTAATTGTAACTAGAGCAATCAGATCCCCATACCGGCCAGCCACCAAAAAATAAAAATAACTAAAGCAAGTATATCTACCTCCTCTTCTTCTGCCACTTGTGATTCACGGAGAGCAGTTGGGAATACTCGAGGGGTAAAGTTGATTTTAATATTGCCAACAGAGCGAGGAGCAGGAATACTATCTTCCTTTAACTTCTCAAAAAATATATTTTCTGAATTTCTCCCTTCAAAAACAATGGTGGCAAGTAAGTCATTTGTTTCTCATTTTCTAGTTAACCAACTGACTTTTAAAGTAATTACACATCAAAGCTACTTCTAAAATCCTTAACAAATAAACCAGAGATATTTTCTGCAAGAAGGAATGCAAACTTCATCACTGATAGTATGGCAGCTAATTATCTGTTCTTTTACTTATGACCCCAGTTACCTTTCTGGGGTTCTTTTTGTTAAATTACAGTGTCTAATTCACATCAACTCTAGGGGAGGGCATCTAGGCAAAGCCATCACAGCCAATACCACCTCTCTTACCCTAAACTCCTACAGCAATATCTCCTACTCACTTCTTTGTGATTGGGTAAAAGTTTTTCAGCCATCAGAGAGAGCTAATGAGATTAGGCAAAGGATACTAATGAAAAGCTATATATTTTTATGAAGGTAGTTAGATATAATGGTTCTTAAGCCAATATATTGGGGGAAGTAATCTATGTGTTGGAATGTAAGCTATATGAACAAAGAAAAGGAAAATTAGCTAAAAATTAAAACAAAATAAAACAAAAGTACCAAAAATATGATACACAAGATTTAAAGACCAATACCAAAACCGGAAAAAAAAAACTTGCAACAAATAGAACAGGGAGCAATATACTTGATAGAAAATGAGCCCATACAAATAAGAAAAAAAGACTTCCAATTAAAAAAACTAGTAAAGGGCCTGAATAGACATTTCAAAGGAAGGGGGCAGAGAGGGAAAAAGGTCTCTTGCACCCAGAGATAAAAGCCAAATGATGTGATGACAGAGGTGATACCACCAGCCTGGATGGCCTTGTGGGACAAAGACTGATCACTGTTGTATAAAAAAGTGTTACATTAGCAAAAACTAAATTTCTATCTTATCTGATCTATAATTTGAATCTCTTTTTGGGGGAGGGGGACAGCTAGCCGGTGAATCTCTTTATTACAAAGGTTAGCTTGAACCTACCTAATACAATGTGCCAATAATCTGTTGCTCACTTGTGAAGGCAAAAGACATTCCTAGATAGGTAGGAACTCAGCCAATACCACCTAGCTATCTTCCCTCAATAAATTACTCAAAGAAATGTTATAGAACACAGAGAAATAAAATTAAGAGCCTGGGAGTGGAGAACTTGAGGGCAAAAATGAAAAAGGATGGGTTTTCTAAAACAGTGGAGAACACAATAACAAATGTGAATAAGATTTTTAAACAGTAATACAGAAGAAGGAAAATAGAATAAAAGGTAAAAATGAAGCATAATGCTACTAATGATGACTAAAATATAGAACGTAGAGGAAATAAGCACTATTCTCCCATGCGGAGAAATAAAGAAAAATTATTTTGCTGTTAATTTTGCTACCGAAAACTAAATAAATAAGCAATTTCAAATGTTTATGAAAAACATTAAGGTGACCACTAGTTACAGTAAAAATAGGATATATAACTTCCAAACTCTTACAGTAAAGTAAGGTAAATAGCAAAAGATAACATAAGAAAGGAAAGTAGCTTTCTGTTTATAGCAACATAAGCTAAAGCTTTTACTACAAAGTTTTACATGCAATTTTATGAACAAATAAAATGCTATGAATACATAAAATGCTTGATAAAAAAAATAACAAATAAACAAAAGGTTCAAATATATAGTTCAGTTCAAAAAGTAAGCAAAGAAAAGCCTCATCAGCAAACCTAAGGCTGGAGTCATCTCGAAAGCTGACACAAAGATGTTTGAAAAGATTTTAGAAGCAGATCTATGAATATTCAAGGATAGAGGATTGGAATTTAATGCTGATATAAGTACAGAGGTGGGAGCTAGAAACGAGACCAGAACCTTAGAAGGTCTGCACTGTCAGTGAAAAGGACACTTATAAAATCTCTGTCTAGGTAAGTGAAGCGTATCTCTCCCTGGGGCTCTGGATAGGAGGGGAAAAATGACACATGAGAAATCAAAACTCCTGGTATTCCTCACAAGCAATTCTTACTTCTGCAAACCAGAATATGTGAGATTTCCTCATACATACACACAAAAATGTCCTTGCTGAAGATAAGCACATAAGCAAAAAGTACAAATCACATGAGGAAATAATCCAGCATGAGGAACATTCAGGAGACACAACACACAAAATGACTGGTTCCCTAAGAATTTGAAATAACAGAACAATCTGAAAGAAACTATAATCATTTTAAACATGGTTCCTTAAGGATAGCAAAGACAGACTAAAATTCATAATGAAAACGAAAAAGCTAATGATAACAAAGAGGCGTTAAAGTTTCCAAAATGAAAAATATTGTCATTGAAATAAAAAACTCTTGAACAAATTTAACATAAAATTAGGCAGCTTAGTTGAAGAAAATTTATAAACCAGAAGATAGAGCTGAGGATCTTATACAGAACACAACCAAGAAAGATAATGAGAATACAGGAAGGTAATATTTGAAGACAATACCTTAGGACTTCCCAGAATTGACAGAAGACATAAGTTCTCTTAGTGACAGCACATTCCAAGTTATGATATAAGATAAATATAAAACTGCACTTAGACTAATGAAACCATAATATACCAAAAAGAAGAATTAAAGAATTCTGATTGCTGGGGCCGTCCCGTGGCTCACTTGGGAGAGTGTGGTGCTGACACCACCAAGCCAAGGGTTAAGATCCCCTTACCGATCATCTTTAAAAAAAAAAAAAAAAAAAAAGAATTCTGATTGCTGAAGAATTAAACCAACCAGAAACAAAGGAAAAATTATCTCATGAAGGATCAAATTAGATCAAGAGCAGAACTCTCAACAGCAACCTTAGAGAGCAGAAGGCAATGGAAAATACATTCAAGCTACTAATGTGAAAAAACTATCAACCTAGAATTCTACAACCAGCTATACCATCCTAAAACAAGAAGTGTAAAATAAAGACATTTCAGACAAAAACTGAACTTATCATTCACAGGATTTAGTTAAAGAGAAGGTAACTGGACCCAAAAAGAAATAAGATGCCAGAAGCAAAGACAAAACAATCAATAAATATGGGTCAATCTAAATAGGAATGAGTATATAGGGGGGAAACCCCGCACTAATAATAATGACTAATTTTAGGAGTTTAAAAACAAAGAGAAGTCAGTTGATCAAAAAAAAAGAGGAATATGATGCTTAGTAATTTAGAAGGTGGGTATGATTGGAGTTCTTGTATTAAGTTTCCTTGCAATATTTACAAGTATGGTAGAGATTAGCTTTAAATTTTGTTAAGTATGCATGTTCAAAACATAATAATTAAAATTATATCCATATGTAAAAATATATATAAATCTATGAAAAACTTAATTGGTGACTCAAAGAATTGAAATAGAATGTACATCTTGTTTTTCTTTTTAAAGATGACCGTTAAGGGGATCTTAACCCTTGACTTGGTGTCAGCAACATGCTCTCCCAAGTGAGCAAACCAGCCATCCCTATATAGGGATCCGAAACCTTGTCCTTGGTGTTATCAGCACCACACTCTCCCAAGTGAGCCATGGGCCGGCCCTAGAATGTACATCTTTCAAATCAGAAAGAAAAGTAGGTAATGAAGAAAAGTTCTTTAATCCAAGGTATAAATATAGAAAAAAGAACCAAAAAGTCTGGAAAATTCAAATCACAAAATAAAATCGTAGAAATAAATTCCAAGACAACAGAATGTATTTTATTCATAACAATAAATCTAAATGTCCCATAGACTATTAAAAGAAAGCCTCAGATAGGATAAACAAATATACATACAAGCAAGCTAAAAGCTATTTGTAAACACACCTATAACATAATGACCTAGGAAATTTTAAATATGAGAATGAAAATAATCCCCATTCCATACATTTGGAAATTAAAAAAAAAATTCTCCCTAATAATTCAAGGGTCAAAGATAAAAATCACAATGAGTTATAAAATATGTACAACTAAATGACAAAAACACAAGACTTCAAGATTGATGGATATATTAACTTACAAAAAAATATTTCATATGCATGTATTAAAAGATTCAAAAATTAATAAAAACAAGTTGGACAAAGAACAAAGAAAACCCAAAGAAACTAGACAAAACAAAATAAAAATAAGCATAGAAATTAATGGAACAGAAATCAAAGAAACAATAAAAAGGATCAACAAAACCAAAAACTGCTTTTTAAACAGGCTAATAAAATTTACAAAATGCTGCAATAGTCGATCAAGTAACAACAGAACAATATTAGGAATAAGCAAATGACATAATTATGGACAGAATAGAGATAAGCAAATAAGGGAAACTTTATGGCAATAAACTTGAAAACATGAAATGCACAATTTAGAAAACAAATTATCAAAACTGACTTAAAAAACCAGAAAATCTGAATAGCCAATAACTATTATAAAAACTAAATCTACTTCCATAAAAACCAGACCTAGGGCCGAGCCCGTGGCGCACTCGGGAGAGTGCGGCGCTGGGAGCGTGGCGACGCTCCCACCGCAGGTTCGGATCCTATATGGGAATGGCCGGTGCACTCACTGGCTGAGTACCGGTCACGAAAAAGACAAAAAAAAAAAAAAACAAAAACAACTCCAGACCTACACAGTTTTAGGGGTAGTTTTACTAAACCCTCAAGCAACAGATATTTCATATCTAACCAAATTGTTTCAGAAAATAGAGAAAGAGAAAAGCTTCATTATTTATGGGGCTTGTATACTTTGATATCAAATCTGGACAAGGACAGTATGAGACAGAATAATGTGAATCTCAATATGAAGATAAATGTAAAAATAGTTTACAAAATATTAGCAAACTGAATTTAGCTGTATAAAAATCACCATGATCAAGTAGCATTTATCATAGGAATGCAAGAACTGTTCTACATCAGAAATATTTATTAATGTAACATACCACATTTACTAAACAAAGACGGAAAAAATTACAGCAAATACTTTGGACAAAATTCAAAATTCATTCATTATCCAGAATTATTATTAAAATAAATAAGCAAATTCAACAGAATTGCTCTATGCATATAAACCAACTGCTTTCCTATACATTTGAGATAAAAAAAACAAAATGTAATTTAATATATATTCCTAGTATATCTGAGGAGTAAATGTTAAAGACTTCACATGCCTGAAAAGTCTTTATTCTCATCTCCCACTTCATTAATAATCCATGTATAAAATTCCATGCTGAAAATAATTTTTGCTCAGAATTTTGACTGCATTGACCCACTGTCTTTGGGATTCCAAGGCTGAGATTAAAATGATTGATGCTAACATTCCTAGTCCTTTGTCCATGATCTGTTTTTCCTCTCTGGAAATTTTCAGGATCTTCTATTTGTGCCCACTATGCTGAAATATCTGGTAATGTGCTGCTCTGACTTGAATATATCTTACAAAATTCACGTGTTGGAAACATAATCCCCAACGTAATAGTGCTGGAAGGTGTGCCCTAATGGGAAGTGTTTAGATCATGAAGGCTCCACCATCATGAATAGATAAATGCCATTATAAAGGGCATGATGATGAAGTTTGCTCTCTCTTACCCTCTTGCCTTTCTGCCTTCCACCATACAAGGACGCAAGGCCCACACCAGATGCCTGTGCCTTGATCTTGGACTTCCCAGACTGTAGAACTGTGAGAAATAAATTTTTGTTTTTTATACATTACCTCTGTGGTATTCTGTTACAGCAGCATGAAATAGACTAAGACATGCTTTGGCACGAATCTTAATATCTACTGTACTGGGACGTGATGGAACTTTCAATCTGGAAACCCATTTAAGTTCTGGGAAGGTTTTTTAAAACTTGTTTTTTAGTGATTTCTCTATTTCTCCCATCCCTCTTCCTAATACTCCTATTATCTGAATGTTGTACATCTTGAATGAATCTTCTAATTGTTTTATCTTTTCTATTTTAAATGCCCTGGATGAAGGATCATCTCTCCCCCTACCATGCTGTTAGCAGTTTACAAGTACATAGCTCAGTAAGTCAACACCAGTTCAAGGGAAGAGGGTGATACCAGTAGCTGAACTCCAGAGGTGTCTCCTTTTAAACAAAGCTCTTTGGCCAGATCCCCCCTCAAAAGAAAGCTCTTTCTAAGGAAGCTCCTATAGTTATATAGCTCATTGATTCCCCTTTCCTAGTCCTTTATAAATATATACAGTAGTACAAGACAGGGACCCTCAAAAGGATGGGATGGTCCCACTTATGCCTAGCCTAAGCATAACTCGTGAAATAAGAACCTGAGGAAATCCTGTGCACTTTGCTGCTTTTCTGCTGAAAAGTATTACTCCTAATCAATTTTAGTAAAAAATTAATTTATGTATAATAAACTGCTCTCATTTTAAAACAAATTACTTCAATGAGTCCTGACAGATGAACACACCCATGAAGTCACAGTCACAATCAAGACTGAAAATGTTTATCACCTCTAGTAGCCTCCTACTGCCCCCTGAAGTTCATCTCTCTATTCATTTCTGGCCCCAGACAACCACCAATCTGCTTTTGATCACTATAAATTAGTTAGTATTTTCCAGAATTTCATACAGTATAGGCTGTTTTGTGTCTGAATTTTTTCATTCAGCATAATTTTGTGATTCATTCGTGTTATGTGTATCAGTAATTTTTTCCTTTTTGTTGCAGAGTAATATTCCATTTTATGAATGTATGATTTATTTATCTATTCACCTGTTGATGGGCATTTAGGTTGTTTTCAGTTATTCATTATAGTGAACAAAGTGCTAGAAACATTTGAATAACTTTAGGTGAACACATTTCTCTTGTGTAAATATGGAGGACTAGAATTGCTGGGTTATACTTAACATTTAAAGAAACTGCCAAACACTCTTCCAAAGCTATTGTACCATTTTTCCTTCCTACCATCAGTGTACAAAAGTTCTAGTGCAGCACATCCTTAACAACAGCTGTTTTTGACATACTCTTTAATTTTAGCCATTTTAATGGATGTGTACTGTGTCTTACTGTGGTTTCAATCTTCATTTTCCTAATGACTAATGATGTTGAACATCTTTTCATGTGCTTATTGGCCATTCATGTCTTCTTTTGTGAAATGTCCATTCAAATCTTTTGTCCAATTGTTTAATGGGTTGTCTTCTTACATTTATATTATTCATATGGTGAGGCAAGAGTCAATGTTCACTTGTTTGCATAAAGACATCCAATTGTTTCAGATTTTCCTTTCCCCATTGAATCACCTTGTTACCTTGACAAAGTCATTGGACCATACATGTGTGGATCTATTTCTGGTTTCTGTATTCTGTCCTTTTGAAGCATATGTTTGTTCTTTCACCAGTTCCACTCTGTCGTTATTGCTGTTGCTTGATGCTAAATCTTCAAATCAGGTAGTATAAGTTTTCCATCTTTGTTCTTTTTTAAAAAATTTCTTTGGCTATTCCAGGTCATTTGCATTCTCATATAAATTTTATAATCAAACCATCAATTTCTATGAAAAGTTTACTGGGATTTCTATTGAAATTGCATTGAATCTATAGAAGAATTCAAGGACAACTGACATCTTAACAATATTGAATTTTCCAATTCATAAACATGTTATATCACTGTTTATTTAGGTCTTTTTATGGTTAGAACACCATGCTGTTAACACCAAGGTCCAGGATTCTGGCCAACCACCCAAAAAAGCCCAGGAAAAAAAAACAAAACAATATTTAGGCCTTTTAAAATATCTCAGTAATTATTCTACAGCTTTAAATGATAACATCTTCTACTTCTTTTGTTAAATTTATTCCTAAATATTTTATATTTCTTAGTGCTGTTGTAAATGGATTATTTAAACTTTAATTTTCCAATTGTTTGCTCTCAGCAAATAAAATTACAAGTCACTTTTGTAATCTTATATCCTGAGACCTTGCTAAATTCACTTATTAGTTCTAGTAGTTATTCTGTAGACTCCTTAGAGATTTCCACATAGACAATCATTCATCTACAATAGTCAGCTTTACTTCTTCTTGTGTAATCTTTATGCTGTTTATTTCTTCTTCTTGTCTCAATGCAATGGTTAGGACCTCCAGTATGATGCTGAATAGAATAGTGATAGTGGACATCCTTGTCTTGCTCTTGGACCAACAGGGCAAAGAATTCATTAAATCACCAGTAAATATGATGTTTTTAATAGGTTTTTTGTGGAAGATTCTTATCAGCTTGAGAAAGTTCTACTTCTAACTTGCTGTGAAATTTTTAATCATGAATGGGTGCTGGATTTTGTAAAATGTCTTTCTGCAATGCTGAAATGATCACTTTTTTCTTTATTCTGTTAATATGATAAATTACATTAAATGATTTTCAAATGTGAAACCAAACTTGCATTCCTGGGATAAACTCTACTTGGCCACATTGTTCTACCATTTTATTCATTACAGGATTCAATTTGCTACTATTTTGTTACGGATGTTTGCATTTACATTAGTAAGAGATAGAGGTCTGCAGTTTTCTTTTCTGTAATGTCTTTGCTAGGATTGGATATTAGAGTTGTGCTGGTCTAAAAAAAAAAAAAAAAAGAGTTGGGAAGTGTTCCCTCCCTTCTGTTTTATGAAAGATTTTACATATTAGTATTATTTCTTCTTTGAATGTTTGATAGAATGCATCAGTGATATGACCAGGCCTGAAGTTTTCTTTGTGGAAAGGTTTTTAACAGCCAATTCAGTTACTTTATTGTTTCAGATTTGCTCTTTCATCTGTGTCAATAATGATATACTTTATTTTTCAATAAATTAATCCATTTAATCTAAACTGCCTAATTGTCGACATAAAGTTGTTCATAGTATTCTCTTATCTTTTTCCTGTCTGTAGGATTTATAATTACAATTCCTCTTTCATTAATTGCTGATTTATACTCTTTTTCTCTTCTTGATTAGTCTAGCTAGGCATTTAACCATCTTGTTGATCTTTTCAAAGAACTATTTTTTGGCTTTGTGAATTTACCATTTCCAATATTTTTAATTTGTTCCTGAAGATCCAAGTTTCCCTCTGATATAATTTCCCTTTGGCCTTAATAAATTCCTTGAGAATTTCTTGTAATGCAGGTTGGCTGGCAAGAAATTCTCTTTTGTTGCCTTTTATCTAAAGATATCTTAATTTCACATTCAGTTTTATAGGATTGTAGTGGGTTGAATAGTGGCCCCAAAAAGATATGTGTAAGTCCTAACCCCTGGTACCTGGGAATGTGACTGTATTCTCTGGGTTCTCCAGAGAAACAGAACCAATAGGAGAGATACAGATGTAGATACAGATATAGATATAGATATATAGACATATGTAAGGAGATTTACCATAAGGAATTGGGTCACATGATTATGGAAAGTGAAAAGTCCCTAGATCTGCAGTCAGCAAGCAGGAGATATAGGAGAGCCAATGGTATAGTTCCAGTCTGAGTTCAAAGGCAGGAGAAGACCAATGTTCCCAGCTCAAAGACAGGGAGGCAGAGAGAGAGTTCTTCCTTACTCAACCTGTTACTCTAATCAGGCCTTCAATGGGTTGGATGAGACCCACCCACACTACGGAAGGCAATCTGCTTTACTCTGTCTACTGATTAAAATATTAATCTTATCCAGAAACACCCTAACAGACACACCCCAAAATAATGTTTGGTTAAATATCTGGGCATCCCATGGTCCAGTCAAGTGATACATAGAATTAAACATCACGGTGACTTTATTTAGAAATGGGGTCTTTATGGGTGTAATTAAGTTAAGGATCTCAAGATGAGATCATCCTGGATGTAGGGTGGCCCTAAATCCAAAGACCAGTATACTATATGAGACAGAAAAGAAGACACAGATACACAAAGGAGAGGACACATGAAGATGGAAGCAGAGATTGGAGGGACGCATCTACAAGCCAAGGAATGCTAAGGATTATCTACAGCCACCAGAATTTAGGAGGGAAGGGAAGAAAGCGTTCTCCCTTAGAGCCTCCAGAAGGAATCAATGCTATTGATACCTTGATTTCAGACTCCTGCCCTCCAGAAGCGTGAGAGAATAAATTTCTGTTGTTTTAAGCAACCAAGTTTGTGGTAATTTGTTACAGAAGCCCTAGGAAACTAATACAAGGATATTTTTACTTGATATGGAATTTGGGGATGACAGGTTTTTTTCTTTCAGCACTTTAAAGATGTTGTTCTATTGCCTTCTGATTTCCAGAATTTCTAATAAGCCCAGTTATTAGAATTGTAACGTGTCCCCAAGTATTGATAGTCAACTCTGTACTCAACAAATATGTACAATCGATTGTTTCAATTTTTAAAAAGAGAATTATAATGTGTCATTTTTCTTTAGCTGCTTTCAAGATTTTCTCATTATCTTTTGCTTTGAGCAGTTTGACTACAACATACATAGGAAGGGTTTCTTCATACTTATCCTGTTTGTGGTTCACTGAAGTTCTTGGGAATTTTTAGCCATTATTTCTATAATGTTATTTCTGCTCCATTCTCTTTCTGTTCTACTTCTGGACTCTGGTTACCATATGTTCAACTTTTTGATATTCCCCCAAACCCTGAGACTCTGCTTGTTTAATCTTTTTTCTCTCTATTCTTCAGGCTGAGAATTTCTATTGATATCAGAGGCAGGGAAGCAAGGTGGTGAGGGACAGGGAAAGGTTGGTAGACTGGTACAAAGTTACAGTTAGGTAGGATAAGTTAGAATAAGTCTTAGTGCTTTAGGGTGATAATAGCCAATACTATTGTATTGTATATTTCAAGATAGCCAGAAAAGAGGATCTCAAATGTTATAACCACAAAGTAATGTAAATGTTTAGGTGACAGATATGCTAACTGTTCTGATCAGATTATTACATAATATATGCATGTACTGAAATAAACTGTATCCCATAAACATGTACAATTAAAAAACTAAATTATTTTTTAAAATTTCTATTGATCTTCAACTCCACTATCCCTTTCTTCTGTCTTCTCCATTCTGCTATTAAGGCTATCCAGTAAATTCACTTCAAATATTGTATTTTTCAGTCCTAAAATGTCCATTTGATTCTTTTATATTTTGTACTTCTATGCTATTTCCTCTTTTATTGTTGTTGTTTTTTTTATTTTGGTTATTTTCTCTATGCTGATATTTCTTACCTTCTCATTCACTGCAAGCTTATTTTTCTTTACATCATTGGACATAGTTATAAAGTGCTCAATTGATGGCCTTGTCTGATACTTTCAACATCTGGGTCATCTCAGGATTGGTTTCTGTTGATTGGCTTTTCCCTTGAGAATGAGTTACATTTTCCTGGGTTTTAATTGTTGAGTTATTTTGGATCATAGCCTGGACATTGTGAATGTCACATTTTGAGACTGCATTCTTTTATATTCCTCTGAAGGATACTGATTTTTTTTTTTTTTAATCAGGCAATGAACTTGCTTAGATACAAACTACAAACTATTTCTTGCCTATGGTAGGAAATAGATCAATTCTCAATTCAGTTTTATTTGTAACTGTGCTGGCTGGTTACAGTATTCTCTACGATAGGATTCAGGGATCAGCTAGTGGTGTCTGTTCCTATGGCTTTTACAGGACACAAGTCTTGAACTTTTTCAATTTACTTATTATTGCTACCATATGCCACTCTATAGGCTTGCAATTTAGTTTTCTCTGGTTTACTAAATCAATTGTCATTTACCCATCCAATTTCCAGCTTTTAAATTTTAACTTTTTTGTCTGCTGTCACCCCTTTTTCCATCATCTGTCTTTTTGGATTTATGCCATTTTGGGTTCCTTTACTGTCACTTTACTGGGGTTTCAAGAGGGAGCAGAAATGAACGAGGATATTCAATCTGACACATTTAAGGAAGTCTCCACTCTCCTGTGAAATTAAACTTTTTAAAATCATGGTTGACGTTTGATTCCTTGTCTTAGACAAGTGGTTGAAGTTTATGACTCCTTCTTTCAGAAAACTGCAAGCTTCTATAAGCATCAGTATTTAATTACTGCACAGATTCCATTACCCATTTCCATCAGTCAAAAATTCTCTAGGCTGTGTGAACAGAAAACTTGACAATGGTTTAACCAAACACAGGTTTATTGTTCTCACTCAAGCTTAAAGGAAGGTAGTTCAGTGCAGGTACATCAACTTCCCAATGGCATTAATGTCCCAACCTCTTTCTTCTTCCCTGTTTTATCAATCTTAGTGTATGGTTTGCCTCTCTTCATGGTCTCAAGTTAGCTGACATACTTCCTGGCATAGATCTTCATCTCAGGTAAGAAAAAGAAAGGGGAAGCAATACGAAAGGAACGCACCTATGTCAGAAAAGTAAAACTTCTCTATAAATCCTTAGCAGATTTCTTCTTGCAGTTCATCAGCCAGAACTCTGTCATTTGGCTACATCTAGTTACACAATGAGTCTGGGAAGGTGTATTAGTCTGCTTCTGTTGCTTGTAACAAAATACACAGTACTGGGTAATTTATGAAGAAGATGAAATTTGTTGCTTACAGTTTTGGAGGTTAGGAAGTCCAAAGTCCAGGGAACATATCTGGTGAGAGTCTTGGTGGTGACGACAGCAACCTAGGGATCTCACATGGCAGGAGATGGTAGAGCAGAGAGAGACTAACCTCTCATGTGCTCTTCTTTTAAAGCCCTCAGAACTACACCCCTGACTACCATTTTTAATCCATTCGCTATGGCATGGTCCTACATCTAATCACCTCTTCAAGGCTCCACCCTTCAATAACCATAATAGGAGTTTCCACCTTCAACAGTAACAGTGGGAATTAAGCTTCTAATAAATGAACTTTGGGGGACACTATGCAATCAATCCACAGCAGGAGGCAAGTTTTTGGGGGTTGTTTTTTTTTTTTTTTACTAATTTAAAATTACTTTATTTGTAAAAATGATTCAGTATGTTTTGATCCTTATCTTTTTTCTTTTTTTAAGATTTTCAAATACATACAAAAGAAGTAGACAGAATAGAATAATTAACTATCATGCAACCATGACCTGACTTCGATTTATCAATTCATGGCCAATACAATTTCACCTTTACCTCTATCCACTTTCACATATCATGTTATTTTGAAGCAAATCTCAGACATATTTTTTCACCTATAAATATTTTCATATGTATTTCTACAAGCTGAGAACTTTATAAACTTAACTACAGTACCATTATCATATCTAAGGGGGAAAAAAGGTAATTATTACTTAATTTCTTCAAATATCCTATCAATATTTCCAAGAGATGAGTTTTTTAGCCGGACACATTTCTTCTGCTCCCCCACCCACAAATTATGATTGAGTTGGTAAAAAAAGAAGGGGAGAGTATATACTGAGTAAGCAGTCTTGCAGCATCTGCCACACCATTTGTATTCTGTAACTGAACGTGGCTTGTCCTAAGAATATTTCTGGGGCAAATAACACAATATTCTTTCTACTATTAAAAATGTTATCAGTGAGAGTCTCTGTCCCATGGGGCTGTGGGGGTCCCTTTTCTCCTCAGCCAGGGCTGAAGGCCAAGATAAGCCCTCAAGGATCATCATCTATAAGCTGGGCAGCCTTGTTTTCCTACCTCAGACATTTGGGAAAAAAGATGTTATTAATGAGCAACATTAAAACAGTAGTATAAACAGCAATATGAAAACAATAGTATTAGAATAAATTATTTTGTAGGAACAGTCAAGTTTTTCTTCTTCAACAGGTCTAACTCTACTGACCAATGAAACATTTGTGAATTTTTTAAAGCAGTTATTTACAAATCTCAGCTAACTGAAGATGTTTGTATCTACAACATTTTAAGTTCCTTAAAGGCATCTGGTCACATCTTAAGTCATATTTGTATATTCCAAACAACTCCTAGTACAGAGTAGAAAGTGAGTAAATATTTGTTAAATGGAAGGATGAAATAGAAGAAAGAAATAAACCAATTGGGTATGTGTAATAACACTAACAAAATAAGAGAAAAAGGACTTCTGGAGTAAAAATCCAAAAAATGTAATATACACTCTTTTTTCCTTCCACCATGTTTAATCTTCCTTACATGCATGAATAATTTTTTTTTTTTTTACATCTTCCTAATACTTCTTATCTATAAAAGAATGTTTGGGTTCTAGGAGTATTTGAAAACATTCACTTTGTTTAGCAGTATTTGAAATATAGAAGGAAATGTTTCCATATACTCTCACTGGTCTCAATATTTTGTTAAAATGGCATAAAAGGATGTAGTGTGGTAGCTAATTTGTATGTCAATATTAAACCACAATAATATATGTATATTTAATAATGGTTAATGCTTAATATTCACTCTAAATGACTGTTCAACATGCTAGGCCTCACTGTTAAAGTAGTACAGACATATAGTCTAATGGAGAGGGCACAGGTTTTAGACGCAGACAGACTTGAATTCAAATCCCACAAGTTTATTTACTGGTAGTTATCTATTCTTTCTGAACAACTACTTCCTCTAAAACAAGAATAGCAGCACTTATCTCAAAATGTTGTTGTGATGATTAAGTGACACAAACAATAAAATCACCTAGCATACAGTGACCACTCAATAAATGTTATTACATAAATGGTTTTACTATAAAATGTTCCATTTATAGAAATTCAATGACTGACTTACATAAAGAAAATACTAAATATAGCCAAAACAAAGTTCAATGTGCTAAAATCAGATAAAATAAAATTCTTAGCTTTCAGTAAAGAATTATATTCTTCTACCTATATTTGAACACATCAGGATCAAAGGCCAGAAGCAATCCTTGTTTGCTTAAGACTGTCTGTTTATATTACTCATTTTTCTGAGTCATGTGAAAAAAAAGGTCTTTTAATGAAACTCCTGGTTTCTTATCTCTAAAGGAATAAATACAAGCTCCTGACATTGCTAGCCCACTCCAAGTCTTTCTGCATGTAAGTTAAGCACATATTTAACAACACCTGCATAAATTTCAAAAGGAAGCACACAAACAAAAAGATGTACCTCAAAATAGCTAGAAGAAAGGATTTTGAATGTTCCCACCACAAAGAAATTATATATGTTTGAGGTGATTATGCTATGCTAATTACCCTGATTTGTTCATTACACAATGTCTACATGTATTGTAACATCACATTGCACCCCTTAAATATGTACAATTATCTGTTAATTAGAAATAAAAATAATAGAAAAAAGAAGCACATAAACAAAGAAAACACTGAATCCTTGCTCATTTTATTAGAAAACTTCACTATTCCCTAAAAGAAATGTCTTTCACCCTAATCTTTGTATTGTATTGCTTATTCTCAACATACCAAAATAACGACCCAATACTGTAAATAGATTTATTTTTTTAAAGTAGTATCATATATACTTCACCTACAGAACTCACTTTTCCAGAAAATATTAATCATACCTTTTATGGTAAGATTTCTAGATGCCGGATTTCCAGTAAGACTTTTATGTTTTAATTTTTTTCTTTCTTTTTCAATTTGCTTCTCTTGTTGACATAATTTCTCTTTTCTCTGAATCCTTTTATGTTCTTCAGTCTTTCTTTGATGTTCTTTCCAGGCTTCCAATTCTTTAGTTGCTTTTATCCGTTCATTTTCTTTCATATCTTCTATTTTTTTCCTCTCTTCTTCTTCAATCTGTAAAAATTACAATTACCAAATCCTTTAAAACACACAAAAAGCAACATTTCTTTAAATAAAAAATTCATTATAATAATTATTCTTACCTCTGAACTCTGTAGCAATAGTTAGTAGTGAATAATGAATTAAAATGGAAAAGTTAGATAATTTAGTAGAAGGCCCCTTCATGTAGGGGTCATGGAACACAGGCTTTAGTCCCAGATCTACTATTAACTATTGACATGATCTTGGGCAATCACTTCCTCTAGCCTCAGTTTACCCATAGGTAAAATGGGGATGAGCATTCAATTAGATGATATCTAAGGGCTTGGTGAAAAAAATAATAAGAATTTATTAAGTCACGTCTCCCCAAAAGTACACACATAAACACACCAACACATATAAACAATATTTGTCTTTCTACTTAGCCCAGTTTTACCATGTCTTAGGAATGAAGTTAAGTCAACCTTCCTCATCTGAGGAATGAGGGAATAGTAGGAAGGGAAACATGACTTTGTCTCTGGTGGGTGGAAATATTCAAACTCTTAACCCTGCTGCCAACTTTGTTTGCACTAGTAATTGTTTGACATTTTCACACGAAAGGGTAAATATCAGACGGATCTGAAAGCAGTATTTTGTACAGGAGTGTGGCAATTTTTTTCCCTTTCACAAATTTCCCTCATATGGGCAAGAAAAAAAAAACTGTGGAACAGAGTAAATGGTTAGTGGATACGACTGACTATGTATCTGACTTTCCTACAGTAAGAAAAATTTCCCACCCCTATCCTCTAGAGAAGTTCTTTTTCAATGACTTAAATGTTCTGTGCTATCCAATATAGTAGCCACTAGCCACACGTGGCTAATTATGCACTTCAAACACAGCTACTGTGACTGAGGAATTACATTTTTAATTGTATTTAAGTTTCATTAATGTAAACTTTAATTTACAATTAAATAGTATATATGGCATGGTTCTAGAATATAGACATTGGGATGAAGGTTCTTAGAGGTTGTATTATTTTATTTTATCTTACTTTTTTTTAATTTTATTTTTGGTGGCTGGCCAGTACAGGGATCCAAACCCTTTGACCTTTGTGTTATAACACTGTGCTCTAACCAAGAATGTATTATTTTAGAATACAGATCTAACATTACAGGTACAAAAACTGTGCATTGAGAGGGGCTCTATAGTATTTACGTGACTTATACTCTTCTGGAATACTGATTATTTTCCTTTTGAACTATGAGACACTGACTTTAAAATAAATTTCCCAGGAAACTGAAGGGGAGTTTCCAGTAGTCCCAGAATTCCACCAAAGGCTTAAAGCAAGCATGAAAGATGCTAATTACTACATGTTCTAAGTTCAGAGAGCTGCCTGGGAGCTACCAACAGGTTGGGCCAAGAAGAATCTACATATGGCAATGAACCACCATTTAAATGCCTGACAACAGGGCATGATGAACAGTCAGTGTTAACCAGAGAGGAAGCCACAACCTAAAAGGGGAAGATTCCAAATTCACCCAGTTTAATAACATGTTTGCCTTTTTCCTCTCTGCCCCAACACATGGAAGAAGGGAAAGGTATGTGAAGAGTCAGATGCCCTCATCCCTCATAATTCCTGCAAGCAGAATGAATTTTAAATAAAGTTTAAAAAAAACAAATAAGACTAAGTCTTAATTACCAAAAAAATGAGACTGATCTTATAACCAAAAGTAACAGGGAAGTTATGATATTATAGCTAAGACATAGTTAAGGGAAGTACCTCTATAATGTTAATTTATAATAAACTACATTAGAGACACAGAAATAGTCTAACTCTTCAGGGAGTAGTGAGAAAAAGGAGGGATCAAGAAAGGCTTCACAGGTTAGGTGACCGAAGGAACTACAGTGAAGAGAAAAACAAAGAAGGAAATAACACAAAGCTTATGATAATGGGAAGAGAGAAACATATATTAAGGACAAATAGAGCACGGAAAGAAAAAACAGTTTTCTCCTCTTCTCTCGCAGAACTTCATTCTCTATTTCTGGTCACCAAAACGTGTGGAGTTTTCCTGTAACCAATTCTCTGACACCAGTTGGGTGTCTTATAATTCAATTCAATTCTGACACTTTCTACTTGGAGTTAGCATCAGATCCCATAGGTTAAGGGCTCAGTACCACAAGATTGCCTCCCCACTTAGCTGCCAATCCTAAATCCAGGCCTCTGGTATTCCTGACTGGTCTGCTACAAACAAGGTTCCCACAGACCCCTCCCTCTTCAGGTTTGTTCATTTGCTAGAATGGCTCAGAGGAAAAATTTGTGTGTGTTTACCCATTTATTATAAAAGGATACGACTGAGGAACACCCAAATGGAAGAGATGCATAGGGCAAGGTATGAGGGAAGGGGCATAGAGATTCCATGCTTTCTCCAGGTGTGCCACCTTCCAAGTGTTCAGCAACCCCAAAGTTCTCCAAACCCCATAGTTCTGTGATTTTTTTATGGAGGCTTCATGATGTAGGCATGACTGATTATTAACTCAATCTCCAGCGCAGGTCCCATTCCCAAAGGATAGGGGTGGGGCTGAAAGTCCCAGGATTCTAATCATGGTTTGGGTCTTTCTGGTGACCAGGAGCACACCAAGAGTCACCTCATTAGAACAAAAGATGTTCCTATCACTTAGAAAATTCCAAGGGAAGAAGAGCTGTGTCAGAAACTGGGGTCTTGGGCCGGCCTGTGGCTCACTCAGGAGAGTGCGGTGCTGATAACACCAAGGCCATGGGTTCGGATCCTATGTAGGGATGGCCGGTTGGCTCACTGGCTGAGCGTGGTGCTGACGACACCAAGCCAAGGGCTGAGATCCCTTTATCTGTCAACTTTAAAAAAAAAAAAAAGAAAGAAAGAAAGAAACTGGGGTCAAAGTTCAAATATTAGAACAAAAGATATACCTAGCACTCCTATTGCTCAGGAAATTACAAGGGATTTAGGAGCTCTTGCCAGAAATTGGGGACAGAGACCAAATATATATATTTTTATTATGTCACAAAGAGACAGATAAATGTTAAACAATCCATGAAGGTCTTCTTTAAAAACATCACCTAATACAGGGAACATACCACTTAAAAGATGAATGTATAGTAACAGAAAAACTCAGAAGGCTAGGAAAATAATTATTATACATGAAGGAGATGGATTTTTAAGTGTTCATACTGTTCAAGAAAAGGATGCCAGGCACTATGGAATATTAGTTGCAGACAGCAAATTTAAGTAATAGGGGAATAATGAGCAGTTCCTAAACCAAACCTCTAAAGAAGAGGAAATCTGTAGTTCTTTTACTCTAGAATGAACATCTGGTTTAACAAAGCATTGTTTATAATCTCACTTATGAATTACATGCAAAAGTTATAAATAAAATATTAGCAAATTTAAGATAGGAAAATATTAAAATTATAATACATCTTGATTAAATAGGACCTTTATTACTTATGATACCAGGAAACCAAAAGTGAAAATGTGATCTCAGTACATGCCAAAATATCAGTTTATAGTAGAAATAAAAATAAAAAATAAAAATTTCTTAGCTTGATAAAAGGATCCATACAATGTCGTACTTCATGGTGAAGTATTAGAAGTATTTCCAGCAAAGTCACTTAGGCAAGTATGCCTACTGTTTTACTATTTTCACAAAGATTACAACTTACTAAATCAAATTTTAAGAATAAGAATTATTAATATAAACTACAAGGAGATAGAATTGCCACCATTTGCAAATAATAGTAGACTACCTAAAAGAACCAAAATAAGAAATTGGCAAATTACTAGAACCAAAAAGTAAGTTTAGCAAGGCAGTCACATACAAGACCAACTTATAGAAACTTGTAAAAATAAACTAACTTTCCTAAAAACTGGCAATAAATAATTAGAAAATACAATAGAAAAAATAATTTCATTAGTAATTGCCAGAAAAACTTAAAATGCTAAGAATAAGCTTAAAACATAAGCAAGTCCCACAGGAGTGTGCAAAATAATTTTGATGAAGGATATTAAGTAAATTCTGAGAAATGGAGATAATGCCATGTTCCTGAAGAGAAATCTTAATATGTTTTGTAAATATGTTGATCCTCTACAAATTAATTTATATATCAATGTAAATCCAATAAAAATACCAAAAGGACTTCTTAGGGAGCTTGATGAATAAATATAAAATTCATCTGCAAAAGATAATGGATGTGCAGGTTTTATGTAGACATGAAGAGGCTGGCAATTCTCTTTCACAAATATCAAGGGTAAAACTGGATAAAATTATCAAAAACAACCATTTCATGGCAATGAAAACTAACCGAAGGAACACTGCAATTTGAGAAGTGTTTATTCTTAAAAAACTACTTCCGGCTACGATGGTGAGCCTGGCAGTTTTACCACATGAAGCCAGCAAAAAGAACTCAGCAGCTTTGTTGGCAAAAAGAGTGGACTCATTTCTGCGTGGGGCAGGAAAACTCATGGCTTTGGTAGGTAAAAGTGGTAGTCTTGGTTCAGAATGAACAGGAAACATTTGCAGTTGAGGTCTGAGGTTAAAGTCCTGGTTAGAGTGAGTACCTGACTAGTCAGAAATTTAACTGAATGATCATATAAATGAGAGAGCCAGGGATGTACGGTAAGCTTACAGACCTTCTAAGGCTCTCCCATGAAACAGTGGAGGCCAGAAGGCAGTGAAGTGACACATTCAAAGTTCTGACAGAAAAAAACTGCAAACCACAAATTCTTTATCTAGCAAAACTATTCTTCACAAGTGAAAGCAAAATAAACACACTCCAAGACAAGTGAAAACTGACAGAAGTTGTTGCTAGTAGATCAGCCCTATAAAATACACTAAAGAACATTTTTCAGGCTGAAAGGAAATGATACCAGACACTCACATCTACAAGAAGGAATGAAGAGTACGGGAAATGGGAAAAATGTGAGTTAGTATGCGAGAAAATACAAATGGATTTTAAAATGTGGTATATACACAACAGGAAAACATTATTTAGCCTTAAAAAAGAAGGCAATTCTAATGCTTGCTAAAACAAAGATGAACCTTGAAGACATTATGTTAAGAGAAATAAACCACTCACAAAAAAGACAAATATTATATGATCTACTTACATGAAGTGCCTAGAACCAGAAAGCAGAATGGTGGTTACCAGGACCTGGAAGGAGGGGGTATACAGAGTTATTGTTTAATGGGTATAGAATTTCAGTTTTGAGGCGGAGTTTGGGTGGTTTCAAGATGGCGGTGGCTGCGGCGGTTGGCGCGGAGTACCTGAGGTGGAAAAGGCGGCCACTGGGCCTCAGGCAGCCGGGAAACTTGTGGACCTTCCTCTCGCCATCTCTTAAGGGAGGACCGCTGCTGGTGACTGGTCGTGGGGTCTGACCGCCACTTTGCCCTCGGCAGGAGAGGCTGCCTCATTTACAGGCAACAGCTTTGAAGTATGGATCAGGAAAAGAACTGTTTCTTAGCTGCAAAAGTGAGTCTCTAAACAGGGAACACGGAGCCAGGGCTGCTGTGGATGCAGACAGGACCCATGCAAACAGAAAACAAAAACGAGCTGGAGTAGCTAATCTTATATCTGACAAAATAGACTTTAAACTAAAAACCATAAAAAGAGACAATGAGGGACACTACTTAATGATAAAAGGACTGATCCATCAAGAAGACATAACATTCATAAATATGTACACACCCAATGTTGGAGCAGCCAGATTTATAAAACAAACTCTATTAGACCTAAAGAAGGAAACAGACACTAATACCATAATCGCAGGGGACCTGAACACTCCACTGTCAATATTAGACAGATCATCTAGGCAAAGAATCAGCAGAGAAACACAAGATCTAAACAATACTCTAGACCAATTGGACATGGCAGATATCTACAGAACATTCCATCCAACAACCTCAGAATATTCATTCTTCTCATCAGCACACGGAACATTCTCCAGGATAGATCACATATTAGGTCACAAATCAAGTCTCAATAAATTCAAAAACATTGGAATTATCCCATGTATTTTCTCAGACCACAATGGATTAAAACCAGAAATTAATAACAAACGAAACTCTGGAAACTATACAAACACATGGAAATTAAACAGCATTCTACTTAATGATATATGGGTCCAAGAAGAAATCAAGTAGGAAATCAAAAAATTTATTGAAACTAATGAAAACAATGATACATCATACCAAAAACTGTGGGATACTGCAAAAGCAGTATTAAGGGGGAAATTTATTGCATTAAATGCTCACCTCAGAAGAATGGAAAGATGGCAAGTGAACAACCTAACACTTCACCTTAAAGAACTAGAAAAACAAGAACAATCCAAACATAAAGTTAGCAGATGGAAAGAAATCATTAAGATCAGAGCAGAACTGAATGAAATTGAAAACCAAAAACAATTCAAAAGATCAATGAATCAAAAAGTTGGTTTTTTGAAAAGATAGATAAAATTGACAAACCATTAGCATGGCTAACAAAAAAAAGAAGAGAGAAGACTCAAATAACAAAAATTAGAAATGAAAAAGGCGCTATTACAACTGATTCATCTGAAATACAAGGAATCATTCGAGACTACTATAAACAACGATACTCCAATAAATTTGAAAATCTGGAGGAAATGGATAAATTTCTGGACACACATAAGCTCCCAAAACTGAACCATGAAGACGTAGAAAATTTGAACAGACCAATAACAATAAAGGAGATTGAAGCTGTTATCAGAAGGCTCCCAACAAAGAAAAGCCCAGGACCAGATGGATTCACAGCAGAATTTTACCAAACATTCAAAGAGGAATTGACACCGATTCTTTACAAACTATTCCAAAAGATCGAAATGGACGCAAATCTCCCAAACTCATTCTATGAAGCAAACATCATCCTGATACCAAAACCAGGTAAAGATATAACCAAAAAAGAAAACTACAGGCCGATATCCTTGATGAATATAGATGCAAAAATGCTCAATAAAATACTAGCAAACAGAATACAGCAACACATACGTAAAATTATTCACCACGATCAAGTGGGATTCATCCCAGGGATGCAAGGTTGGTTCAACATATGCAAATCAATCAATGTGATACACCATATTAATAAAGTCAAACACAAGGACTATATGATCATCTCTATAGATGCTGAGAAAGCATTTGATAAAATTCAGCACTCATTCATGACAAAGACCCTCTATAAGTTAGGTATAGAGGGAAAGTATCTCAACATAATTAAAGCCATATATGACAAACCCACTGCCAATATTATCCTGAATGGGGAAAAGCTGAAAGCTTTTCCTTTAAGAAAAGGAACTAGACAAGGATGCCCACTCTCACCACTCCTATTCAACATAGTGTTGGAAGTACTAGCCAGAGCAATCAGAGAA